>NW_025422823.1:0-88453 GCF_020497125.1 Mauremys mutica
AGGCGGCTGCTTCACTTTAGGTGGGTTTGGTTTCTTATAAAAGTTTTCCTTCTTGTTCTGGGTGTGGGAGAAGAATTTCCCTATTTTGGGAGTAGCTGTGGAGTTACATCCAGGGGAAGAGACAATAGTCTCTTCTGCATAGTGACTCTCTTGGGTGCAGGTG
Organism: Mauremys mutica; assembly: GCF_020497125.1. NCBI lineage: Eukaryota > Metazoa > Chordata > Testudines > Geoemydidae > Mauremys > Mauremys mutica. The sequence continues at coordinate 164 of NW_025422823.1, forward strand.
CAACAGGCTGCTCAACATACAAACATTAGAAGGGCAGTACTTGGTCAGATCAAGGATCCATCTAGCCCAGTGTCCTGTCTTCTGATAGTGGCTAATGCCAGGTGCTTCAGAGGGAAGGAATGGAACAGGGAATCGAGACGTGATCCATCCTGTGTCGCCCATTCCCAATTTCTGGCAAACAGAGGATAATGGCACCATCCCTGCCCATCCTGACCAATAGCCATTGATAGACCGATCCTCCATGAATTTACCTAGTTCTTTTTTTAAACCTGTTATAGCCGTGGCTTTCACAGGGTTCCCTGGCCAGGAATTCCAGAAATTGAATGTGCGTTGCATGCTTTTTAATTGTATCTATAAAGGTGTAATGGGAGATGGGAGAAGAACATAAGAAAGGCCGTACCGGGTCAGACCAAAGGTCCATCTAGCCCAGTATCTGTCTACCGACAGTGGCCAATGCCAGGTGCCCCAGAGGGAGTGAATCTAACAGGCAATGATCAAGTGATCTCTCTCCTGCCATCCATCTCCATCCTCTGACCAACAGAGGCTAGGGACACCATTCTTACCCATTCTGGCTAATAGCCATTTATGGACTTAGCCACCATGAATTTATCCAGTCCCCTTTTAAACATTGTTATAGTCCTAGCCTTCACAACCTCCTCAGGTAAGGAGTTCCACAAGTTGACTGTGCGCTGCGTGAAGAAGAACTTCCTTTTATTTGTGTTAAACCTGCTGTCTATTAATTTCATTTGGTGACCCCTAGTTCTTGTATTATGGGAATAAGTAAATAACTTTTCCTTATCCACTTTCTCAACAGAAGAAGAACATATACAATATTGCAGATTCTGATAACTTTTGTTTTTCCCATCTGTGTTGTGCTTAGTTCCACAGACAAAGAAGTCAAGGGTAAGAGCCCACCCCTGTTGTGAGATGGAAAGCGCACAAGAGCCATGTGACAGTGAGCATTGTTATGCCAGGCTATGCAGATGCCGTTGATCTGGGAGCGGAGCAGCCGTCACCATCAGTGAGATAAGTGTCTGTCTGGTTTGGGGAGGACTCTGGTAACAGCCCACCTGCCTCCAGGCTGAGACTTGTCGTTAGCTGAGGCTCGGTTTGTAGGAAAAGATTCCTGAGTAGCTGTGGTTAGGAGGGAGACAAGGTCCCCATTTTCAGGGGCTGCTCATTTCTTTGTCCATAAATGGTGTGTCCTCTCTAGCAGTCAGGGCCGGCTCCAGGCACCAGCTTATCAAGCAGGTGCTTAGGGTGGCAACTCCTGAGCGGGGCGGCACTTTCAGGTATTCGGCGGGAATTCGGCGGAGGGTCCCTCACTCGGAGCGAAGGACCTCCCGCTGAATTGCTGCAGATCGCGATTGTGGCTTTTTTGGGGGGGCTGCTTGGGGCGGCAAGACCCCTGGAACCGGCCCTGCTAGCAGTAGGTTGAATCCAGGGGGATGACTCCAGCTGGTGAGTTTCTTGCCTTCCTCCTGTGTTTTTTCTCTTTCTCTTCTAATGTGTTGGCCAACACTCTCTCCCTGTATCTATCTCTCTCTGTCCTTGCCTCTCCTTGTGCCGTTTCCCTTCATAGGACACGGGCAGTGGTGCTAGCTGTGCATCCCCACAGGCTAGGTCTCAGGAGCCATGAAGAAGTAGGAGGGGATGAAAATCATGCTGGACAGTGGGTGCGAGAGTGGAGCGGTGACTGTCAGTGTTTACTTGGTCTGTATTCATTGAGTGGATTTCACGCACCAATAGAGCTGTATGTAGTGATTTCTCATGCTTGGCTTTTGCAGCTGCGCTTCTAGAGGAATCATGGAGGAGCAGTAGCCAAAGGAGAAGGTGGCAGATGTGGACCTGAGCAGCTTGGGCATTCTTCTAAGCAGAGATTAACAGTCCTCAGCTTTCTGCCTTGCACATAACTGGCTGTGAGTAAGTGATACTGTATTCAAAGCACTGAACTCCTCACTTAGTCACCCTGATTAACGTTGTTATGTTGCTGATCAATTAGGGAACATGCTTGTGTAACATTGCGCAATGCTCCCTTATAACGTTGCTTGGCAGCTGCCTGGTTTATCCAGTCCTTGCAGGAAGAGCAGCCCGTTTCAGCTCGCTGGTGGGGGCTTGGAACCAGGGTGGACCGGCAGCCCCCCATCAGCTCCCCGCCCCGCTAAGTTCCCTGTGCGGCAGCCACCCAGCAGGCTATTAGTTGCTGGCAGTTCAGCTGTCCCTCCCCCCCCACTGCCATGTGCTCCTCCTGCCCTCTGTCTTGGAGTTGCTCCCTGGAGCCTCCTGCTTGCTGTGCAGGGGAGAGGGGAAAGGGGGGCTAATGTCAGGGTGTCCCCCTCCCCCTACTCCTGCCCCCCACTTATCCCTTCTCCATCTAGAGCAGGGTGGGGACAGGACAGGGCTCAGGGTGGAGAGAGTCTGCTGCCCGCAGCTGCTGTCTCAACTTCCTGACCTACTTAATAAGGCAATGTCCTTAAAGTGGTGTCAGCGCACTTGAAGGGGCAATGTGCATCTCTCGCTCCCCCCCCCCCCCCCCCACACAGGGTGTGTCTCTGTCTCTCTCTGCCATGCTGTCTCCCCTCCCTCCCTCCATTCGTGCTGCCTTGTAGAGTGTGAGGTTACATTAACAACAATGCGTTAACCCTTGAGGGCTCAGCTGAGTGCTAGTTCATCATTTAGCAGTAAGGCATTCCCTGGGAAATATCCCACCCTCTGACAGCACCACCTCAACCAAGCTTCACAATTATCATTACTGGTTACAGTATTAAATTGTTTGTTTAAAACTTACACTTTTAATTTCTCATCTTTACTTGCTCTAGTATTGTTCACAGGCCGTGTGCTTCCTCGTTGGGTACAGGACTCTGTGGTATTAAGGCTGGGGAGTGGCCAGAGTCTGCTGTTCAGAGTGACTGTTGGATGCTGTTGCAAGGGCTGCTTTTTGGCTGAAATGCTAAAGGTGTCATGGGAAGAGTGTTGAGGGTGGAGCGCCGCCATGTGGGAGAGGTGAAAAGAAGAGCTAATGCGATGTTGCCCGCTTAGATGGTAAGTAATTTTTTCCCCTTGTGCTGGCTTTAGTACCAAGGGAAAAGAAATCAGGCATCAGAGTCTACTCCCTTCATACGTTGGAAAGTGATCGGACCGTGAGAGCTATTGATGCTATGGAAAAGCCGTCCAACTGTGAGTGGGTACAGCTGCTACTGTCAATGATAAGTGTCTGTTTTGGTGATTGCTCTGATCATCGCCCCTTTGCTTCTGGTAGCGATGCTCCGTTAGCTGGGGCTGGGTTTGTAAGAAAAGGTTCCCGACTAGTGGTTATGAGGGAGACAAGGTCCCCATTTTCAGGGGCTGCTCAGTTCTCTGGCCAGGTGCAGTGTGTCCTCTGCAGCAGAAGGTTAGATCCAGGAGAATGGCTGGCTGCAGGTGGAGAGTTGCTTGCCTTCCTCCTGTGTCTCTCTCTCTCTCTCTCTGTTCTCTAGTATGTTGGCCAACACACACCCTGTCTCTATCCTTACCTTTCCTTATGCTGTCTCCCTTCTTAGGACATGGGCAGGTGTGCTAGGTGTGCATCCCCACAGGTTAGGTCTTGGAAGCCCTGGAGGAGTAGGAGGGGATGAAAACCATGTTGGGCAGTAGGTGCTAAAGTGGAGTGGTGAATGTTGGTGTTAACTCGGTCTCTGTTCGTCGAGTGGGGCCGATGTAGATGGGATGGAAGAGGGAGGCAGGGATGAGGCCAAGATTTCAAGCACCAATAGAGCTGTGTGTAGTTATGGCTCATGCTTGGCTTTTGCAGCTGCGCTTGCAGAGGAATTGTCCAGGAGTCCCAGCCCAAGGAGAAACTGGCAGAAGTTTCTGAGCAGCCTGGACATCCTTCTAAGGAGACATGAACAGTCCTCAGCTTTCTGCCTTCTGAACAACTGCCTGTGAGTAAGCGGTCAGTGCTTTCAATTCCTTATCTGTACTTGCTGTAGTTTTCTTCACAGGCCATGTGCTTCCTCGTTGGGTACCAGGCACAGTGGTATTAAGGCTGGGGAAGGGACAGGAGTCTCCTGAGCAAAGTGACCATTTTGGGTGCAGTTACAATGGGTCCCTTCTAGTTGCAGGTGTAAAGTAGTAACGGGAGATGGTTTGAGGGCAGAGCTGTGGGATACAGGAGATGTGAAATGAAGAGACTATGCGACATTGCAGACCGAGATGCTATTTTTCTTGTCTTTTTCTCCCCTCTGCTGGGTTTAGTACCAAGGAAAAAGAAGTCACACATCAGAGTCTACTGCCTCATGCGATGGCAAGTGAGTGAGAGCAGCGAGCCTGTGAGCATTGTTCAGGCCAGGCAAGAGCCGTACATCTGGGAGCCGAGGAGATGCTACTGTCACTGAGATAAGTGTCTGTTTTGCTGAGGGTTCTGCTCACGGCCGATCTGACTCCAGGTAGAGACACCCTGTTAGCTGGGGCTGGGTTTGTAAGAAAAGGTTCCTGACTAGCTGTGGATACGAGGGAGACAAGGTCCCCGTTTTCAGGGGCTGCTCATTTTTCTATCCACAAGCAGTGTGTCCTCTGCAAGAGAAGGTTGGATCCAGGGGGATGCCTCGAGCTGGCGAGTTCCTTCCCCTCCTCCTGCGTTTCTCTTTCTCTCTCTTTTCTGTACTGTGTTGGCCAACACACACTCTTTCTCTCTGTCTGTGTCCTTGCCTATCCCTGTGCTTTCTCCCTTTATAGGACACGGGTAGGTGTGGATCCCCACAGGCTAGGTTTCGGGAGCCAGGAAGAAGTAGGAGGGGATGAAAATTATGTGAGGTCGTGGGTGCGAGAGTGGAGGCAGGTATTGTAAAATATCTAGCACGGTAGCATGTTGGACAGTGATGGCTCTTCCATAGGTGTCAAGTATCAGAGGGGTAGCCGTGTTAGTCTGGATCTGTAAAAGCAACAAAGAATCCTGTGGCACCTTATAGACTAACAGACGTTTTGCAGCATGAGCTTTCGTGGGTGAATACCCACTTCTTCGGATGCAAGTGGTGGAAATTTCCAGGGTCAGGTTTATATATGCAAGCAAGAAGCAAGCTAGAGATAACGAGGTTAGTTCAATCAGGGAGGATGAGGCCCTTTTCTAGCAGTTGAGGTGTGAAAACCAAGGGAGGAGAAACTGGTTCTGTAATTGGCAAGCCATTCACAGTCTTTGTTTAATCCTGAGCTGATGGTGTCAAATTTGCAGATGAACTGGAGCTCAGCAGTTTCTCTTTGAAGTCTGGTCCTGAAGTTTTTTTGCTGCAGGATGGCCACCTTAAGATCTGCTATTGTGTGGCCAGGGAGGTTGAAGTGTTCTCCTACAGGTTTTTGTATATTGCCATTCCTAATATCTGATTTGTGTCCATTTATCCTTTTCCTTAGAGACTGTCCAGTTTGGCCAATGTACATAGCAGAGGGGCATTGCTGGCATATGATGGCATATATTACATTGGTGGACGTGCAGGTGAATGAACCGGTGATGGTGTGGCTGATCTGGTTAGGTCCTGTGATGGTGTTGCTGGTGTAGATATGTGGGCAGAGTTGGCATCGAGGTTTGTTGCATGGGTTGGTTCCTGAGCTAGAGTTACTATGGTGCGGTGTGCAGTTACTGGTGAGAATATGCTTCAGGTTGGCAGGTTGTCTGTGGGCGAGGACTGGCCTGTCACCCAAGGCCTGTGAAAGTGTGGGATCATTCTCCAGGATGGGTTGTAGATCCCTGATGATGCGCTGGAGGGGTTTTAGCTGGGGACTGTATGTGATGGCCAGTGGAGTCCTGTTGGTTTCTTTCTTGGGTTTGTCTTGCAGTAGGAGGCTTCTGGGTACACGTCTGGCTCTGTTGATCTGTCTCCTTATTTCCTCGTGCGGGTACTGTAGTTTTGAGAATGCTTGGTGGAGATTTTGTAGGTGTTGGTCTCTGTCTGTGGGGTTAGAGCAGATGCGGTTGTACCTCAGTGCTTGGCTGTAGACAATGGATCTTGTGGTGTGCCTGGGATGGAAGCTGGAGGCATGAAGGTAGGCATAGCGGTCGGTAGGTTTTCGGTATAGGGTGGTGTTAATGTGACCATCAATTATTTGCACCGTAGTGTCTAGGAAGTGGACCTCCCGTGTAGATTGGTCCAGGCTGAGGTTGATGGTGGGGTGGAAGCTGTTGAAATCGTGGTGGAATTTTTCCAGAGTCTCCTTCCCATGGGTCCAGATGATGAAGATGTCATCAATGTAGCGTAGGTAGAGAAGGGGCGTGAGTGGACAGGAGCTGAGGAAGCGTTGTTCCAGGTCAGCCATAAAAATATTGGCATATTGTGGGGCCATGCGGGTGCCCATAGCGGTGCCACTGATCTGGAGATATATATTGTCATCAAATTTGAAATAGTTGTGTCTGAGGATAAAGGCACAGAGCTCAGCAACCAGTTGTGCTGTGGCATCATCAGGGATACTGTTCCTGACAGCTTGTATTCCATCAGCGTGTGGGATGTTGGTGTAGAGAGCCTCTACATCCATGGTGGCCAGGATGGTGTTTTCTGGAAGGTCACCAATGCATTGTAGTTTCCTCAGGAAATCAGTGGTGTCACGGAGATAGCTGGGAGTGTTGGTGGCATAGGGTCTGAGTAGAGAGTCCACATATCCAGACAGTCCTTCAGTGAGAGTTCCAATGCCCGAGATGATGGGGCGTCCAGGATTTCCAGGTTTGTGGATTTTGGGCAGTAGATAGAATAGCCCTGGTCGGGGCTCTAAGGGTATGTTGATTTGTTCCGGTGTTAGTGTAGGGAGTGTCCTGAGTAGATGGTTCAGTTCCTTAGTGTATTCCTCAGTGGGATCTGAGGGCAGTGGTCTGTAGAATTTGGTGTTGGAGAGTTGTCTGGCGGCCTCCTTTTGGTAGTCAGACCTGTTCATGATGACAACAGCACCTCCTTTATCAGCCTCTTTGATTATAATGTCAGGATGGTTTCTGAGGCTGTGGATGGCATTGCGTTCTGCACGACTTAGGTTATGAGGCAAGCGATGTTGTTTTTCCACAATTTCTGCCTGTGCACGTCGGCGGAAGCATTCAATGTATAGGTCCAGACTGTCATTTCGACCCTCAGGAGGAGTCCATGTGGAGTTCTTCTTTTTGTGCTGTTGGTGGGAGGGTAACTGTGTATCAGTGCGCTGTTCAGTGTTGTCCTGAAAGTATTCTTTGAGTCGGAGACGGCGAAAGTAGGCTTCCAGATCGCCGCAGAACTGTATCATGTTGATGGGGGTGGCAGGGCAGAAAGAGAGTCCCCGAGATAGGACAGACGTTTCTTCTGGGCTGAGTGTGTGGTTGGATAGATTGACGATATTGCTGGGTGGGTTAGGGGTACCACGGTTGTGGCCCCATGTGGCAGGTAGGAGTTTAGACAGCTTACAGTCCTTTTTCCTTTGTAGAGAGGTGAAGTGAGTGATGTAGATCTCCTGTCTTATTTTAGTGAAGTCCGTTTGTGTGGAAGTTTGGTTATTGATGAGGGTCTCCAGGTTGGAGAGCTCTTTTTTGATGTTTTCCTGTTTGCTGTATAGGAGGCTGATCAGGTGGTTCCTCAGTTTCTTTGATAGAGTATGGCATAATCTCTCACTGTGGTCTGTGTAGTATGTAGATAGCAGTGGATTTTTTACCTTTAGTCCATTTGGTATGATGTCCATCCGTTTGCATTTGGAAAGGAAGATGATGTCTGTCTGTATTTGTGCAAGTTTCTTCATGAGGTTGATGGATTTCCACTCCATACGGCTAAATGCAGTGCCTAAACTTCAGGACCAGACTTCAAAGAGAAACTGCTGAGCTCCAGTTCATCTGCAAATTTGACACCATCAGCTCAGGATTAAACAAAGACTGTGAATGGCTTGCCAATTACAGAACCAGTTTCTCCTCCCTTGGTTTTCACACCTCAACTGCTAGAAAAGGGCCTCATCCTCCCTGATTGAACTAACCTCGTTATCTCTAGCTTGCTTCTTGCTTGCATATATAAACCTGACCCTGGAAATTTCCACCACTTGCATCCGAAGAAGTGGGTATTCACCCACGAAAGCTCATGCTGCAAAACGTCTGTTAGTCTATAAGGTGCCACAGGATTCTTTGTTGCTTCCATAGGTGGTTTGCTGTTCTTGCAGAGGCCCGCTCAAGGCCAATGGAGCCGCCCCAGACAGAGGAGAAGCATCTGGAGGAATCAGACCTGCACAATCTAGATGTTTTTCACTTGGCAGTGGAGCTAAGGAGTGCTCTCGTGATATTCGAGGAGCAGGTGTGTGTTTTTTTGTGAAATCTCTCTCTATCCAGTATCTGCTGTGATAGACCCAGGCCAGTTGGGAACAGCAGAGTAGTAGAAGGGAGATAAACCTGCCACTGGATAAGTAATTTTCTGTTCCCTGAGTGACCAGAGCAGGGGCTGCTCCAGGCTAATGAGAACACCTGACTCCAATTAACTTGCTAAGAGTCAGGTGAGGCTGTTAAGCATGTGACTCTAATTAAGCAGTCAGTGTTTGGAATCCCTCCTCTGTAGTCGCTTCAGTTTTGTTCAGAGGCTGTGAATTTCCTTGTTGAACACGGTGCTCTGTGGGATTCAGATGAGGGAGAGGTACAAGTCTCCTGTGCAGTGTTAGTATTTTGGATGTAGGTGCAGTGGGCTGCTTTTTAGTTGTTGTGCTAAAGCTGTAATTGGAGGAGGGTTGAGGATGGAGCCCTGGGGTGCAGTAGATGCGAGAAGAAGAAACTATGCATGTTGCTGACTGAGATGGTAACTGATTTGTTTTCCCCCCTTGTGCTGGGTTTAGTACAAAGGGAAAAGAAGTGGAGGGTCAGAGTCTGCTCCCCTCATGCGATGGAAAGCAAGTAAGAGCGGAGAGACAGCGAACATTACTGATGTCAGGCAAGAGCCGTCCAGCTTGGAGCCGAGCAGCCGTCACCGTCAGTGAGAGAAGTGTCTTGTTAGGTGAGGGCTCTGCTCACTTCCCACTTGGCTTCAGGTACAGATACCCAGTTAGCTACGGCTGGGTGTGTAACAAAATGTTCCTGACGAGCTGTGGATATGTGGGAGACAAGGTCCCCATTTTCAGCATCAGCTCATTTCTCTGTTCACAAGCGGTGTGTCCTCTGCAGAAAAGCTTGGATCCAGGAGGATGATTCCAGGTGGCGAGTTGCTTGCCTTCCTCCTGTGTTAAGCTCTCTCTCTCTCTCTTCTCTAGTGTTGGCCAACACACTCTGTCAGTCTGTCCTTGCCTCTTTTTCTGATGTCTCCCTTCATGGCACACAGGCAGGTGAGCTAGCTGTGTGTCCCCAGAGGCCAGGTCTCGGTAAGCCTGGCGAAGTAGGAGGGGATGAAAATAATGCAGGGCAGCGGGTGTGAGAGTGGAGCAGTGATTGTCGCTGTTAACTCGGTCTCTGTTCATCAAGTGGGGCCGATGCAGACGGAATGGAAGAGGGAGGCAGGAATGAGGGCAAGATTTCAAGCATCAACAGAGCTTTGTGTAGTGATGGCTCATGCTTGGTATTTGCAGCTGCTCTTGCAGAGGAATTGTCCAGGAGCCCTAGCTGGAGGAGGAAGAGGCAGAAGTGGACCTGAGCAGCTTGGACATCCTTTTAAGCAGACACGAACAGTCCTCAGCTTTGTCTCTTGCATAACTGGCTGTGAGTAAGCGGTCTGTACTTTGAATTCCTTCTCTGTACTTGCTATCATAAGGCCATGTGCTTCCTTGTTGGGTACGTGACTATTTTAAGTGTCGGTGCAACGGTCTCCTTTTTCATTGTAGTGCTACAGGTGTGATGGAAAGAGAGTTGAGGGTGGAGCTCCACCATGTGGGAGAGGGGAAAAGAAGAGCTGATGAGACATTGCCTACTGAGATGGTAACTTACTTGTTTTTCCCCCCCTTATGCTGGGTTTAGTACCAAGGGAAAAGAAGTCAGTCTACTGCCCTCATGCGATGGAAAGCGAGTGAGAGCGACGAGACCTCGAGCATTGTTCATGCCAGGCAAGAGCCGTCCATCTGGGAGCGGAACAGCTGCCACTGTCACTGAGAAGTGTCTGTTTTGCTGAGGGTTCTGCTCACGGCCCACCTGGCTCCAGGTAGGGACACCCCATCAGCTGGGGCTGGATTTATAAGAAAATGTTCCTCACTAGCTTTGGTTATGAGGGAGACAAGGTCCTCATTTCTGTGTCCATTAGCTGTGTTCCCTCCTCAGCAGAAGATTGGATCCAGGAGGATGACACCAGGTGGTGAGTTGCTTGCCTTCCTCCCATGATTCTCATTCTCTCTCTTCTCTAGTGTTGGCCAGCACACACACACACACACACACTCTCTCTCTCTCTCTGTCCTTGCCTCTCCTTCTGCTGTCTCCCTTCATAGCACACAGGCAGGGGTGCTAAGTATGCATCCCCACAGGCTATGTCTCCTGGATCCATGAAGAAGTAGGAGGGGACGAGAATCATGCTGGATAGTGGATAGTAGAGTGGAGTGATTACTATTGGTGTTAACTGCATCTCTGTTCATCAAGTAGGGCTGATGTTGATGGAATGGGAGAGGGAGGCAGGGATGAGGGCATTCATAGAGCTCTGTGTAGTGATCATTTTTGGTTGGCTTTATTAGTTTACAGAGGAATCATCCAAGAGCCTTAGCTGGGGAAGGGACAAGAGTCTCCTGAGCAAAGTGACTTCTAGTTGCAGGTGTAAAGTAGTAATGGAGGATGGGTTGAAGGCGGAGCCGTGGGATACGGGAGATATGAAATTAAGAGACTACGTGACATTGCTGACGGAGATGGTAACTTGTTCGTTTTTCCACTTCTGCTGGGTTTAGTACCAAGGAAAAAGAAGTCACATGTCAGAGTCTACTGCCCTCATGCGATGGAAAGTGATCAAGAGCGATTGGACCTGGAGAATTATTGATGGCATGAAAAAGCCGTCCATCTGGGAGTGGAATAGCTGCTATTGTCACTGAGATAAGAGTCTGTTTTGCTGAAGGTTCTGCTCACGGCCCATCTGGCTCCAGGTAGTGACTCCGCATCAGCTGGGGCTGGCTTTGTTTAAAAAAAAAAAAAAAGAAAAAAGTTTCTGAACAGCACAGGTTATGAGGGAGACAAGGTCCCCATTTTCAGGGGGTGCTCATGTCCAGTAGTTTTGTGTCTTCTGCAGCAGAAGGTTAGATCCAGGAGGATGACACCCAGGTGGCAAGTTGCTTGCCTTCCTCCTATGTTTTTCTCTCTTTTCTAATATGTTGGCCAACACACACCGTCTCTCTGACTCTGTCTGTCTCTCTCTGTCCTTACCTTTCCTTGTGCCATCTCCCTTCATAGGACACAGGCAGGGGTGCTCAGTGTGCATCCCCCCCAGGCTAGGTCTTGGGAGCCATGGAGCAGTAGGAGCGGAGAAAAATCATGAGGGGCAGTGAGCACTAAAGTGGAGCGGTTACTGTCTGCTTTTACCCAGTCTCTGTTCATCGAGTCAGCCTGAGGTAGATGGGATGGGAGACGGACGCAGGGATGAGGGCGTTAATAGAGCTCTGCATAGTGATAGTTCTTGCTTGGCTTTATTAGTTTGCGGCGGAATCGTCCAGGAGCCCTCACCGGAGGAGAAACTGGCAAAGGTTGATCTGAGCTGCCTGGACTTTATTCTAAGGAGACATGAACAGTCCTCAGCTTTCTGCCTCTCATGTAAGCTGTCAGTGCTTGGAATTCCTCATCTGTACTGACTGTATTCACAGCCCGTATGGTTCCTCGTTGGGTACAGGACTCTGTGGTGTTAAGGCTGGGGAGGGGCCAGCATCTGCTGTGCCGTGTGACTGTCGGGTACCGTTGCAAGGGCTGCTTTTTGGTTGTAATGCTAAAGGTGTGATGGGAAGAATGGTGAGGGCGGAGCCCCGCCGTGTTGGAGAGGCGAAAAGAAGAGCCAATGCGACGTTGCCCACTGAGTTGGTAACTTTTTTTTCCCCCCTTCTGCTGGTTTTATTACCAAGGGAAAAGAAATCTCGCGTCAGAGTCTGCTGTCCTCATGCGATGGAAAGTGAGTGAGAGCGATGGGACTGCGAGAGTTATTGATGCCACGCAAAAGCCGTCCAACCGGGATCAGAACAGCTGCCAGTGAGATAAGTGTCTGTTTTGGTGATTGCTGTGCTCATGGCCCACCTTGCTCCTGGTAGGGACGTCCCGTTTGCTGGGGCTGTGTTTGTAAGAAAATGTTTTTGAGTAGCTGTGGTTGAGAGAGACAAGGTCCCCATTTTCAGGGGCTGCTCAGTTTTCTGGCCAGTAGCGGTGTGTCCTCCGCAGCAGAAAGATCTAGGAGGATGAGTCAAGGTGGCGAGTTGCTTGCCTTCCTCCTGTGTTTCTGTCTCTGTCCTCTAGTATGTTGGCTAACACACACACCCTCTTTCTATCTTTACCTTTCCTTGTGCGGTCTCCCTTCGTAGAACACGGGCAGGTGTTCTAGGTGCACATCTCCATAGGTTAGGTCTTGGGAGCCCTGAAATAGTAGGAGTGGATGAAAACCATGTGGGGCAGTGGGCGCTAAAGTGAAGCAGTGACTGTCGGTGTTAACTTGGTCTCCGTTCATCGAGTGGGGCCGATCTAGATGGGATGGGAGAGGGAGGCAGGATGAGAGCAAGATTTCAAGCACCATTAGAGCTTTGTGTTGTGATGGTTCATGCTTGGCTTTTGCAGCTGCTCTTGCAGAGGAATTGTCCAGGAGCCCTCGCCGGAGCAGAAACTGGCAGAGGTGCATCTGAGCAGCCTGAACATCCTTCTAAGCAGACACGAACAGTCCTCGGCTTTCTGCTTCCTGCATAACTGGCTGTGAGTAAGAAGTCGGTGCTTTGAATTCCTCATCTGTTCTTGTTGTTGTACTTTTCTTCACATGCCGTGTGTTTCCTCGTTGGGCATGAGGCTCTTTGGCATTAAGGGGGGGGAAGGGCCAAGAGTCTCCTGAGAAAAGTGACTATTTTGGATGCAGTTACAAAGGGTCCATTCTAGTTGCAGGTGTAAAGTAGTGATGGGAGATGGGTTGAGGGCAGAACCGTGGGATACAGGAGCTGTAAAATGAAGAGACTACGCGACATTGCAGACGGAGATGCTATTTTCTTTTTTTGCTTTTCTCCCCTCTGCTGGGTTTAGTACCAAGGAAAAACAAGTCACACGTCGGAGTCTACTGCCCTTGTGCGATGGAAAGTGAGTGAGAGCAGCGAGCCTGTGAGCATTGTTCAGGCCAGGCAAGAGCCGTCCATCTGGGAGCTGAGCAGAGGCCACTGTCACTGAGATAAGTGTCTGTCTGGTTTGGTGATTGCTCTGCTCACGGCTCAGCTCCTGGTAGGGACGACCCATTAGCAAGGTCTGGGTTTGTAAGAAAAGGTTCCTAACTAGTGGTTATGAAGGAGACAAGGTCCCCATTTTCAGGGGCTGGTAATTTCTCTGGCCACGAGGGTTGTGTCCTCTGCAGCAGAAGGTTGGATCCAGAGGGATGACTCCAGCTCATGAGTTTCTTGACTCCCTCCCGTGTTTTTTTTCTCTCTCCTCTAATGTGTTGGCCAACACACACACTGTCTGTCTGTCTCTCACTCTGTCTCTGTCCTTGCTTCTTCTTGTGCCGTCTTCCTTCATAGGACACGGATAGGAGTGCTAGGTGTGCATCCCCACAGGCTAGATCTCGGGAGCTATGAACAAATAGGAGGGGATGAAAATCATGCAGGGTATTGGGCGCTAGAGTGGACCGGTGTCTGTGGATGTTGACTCAGTCTCTGTTCATGGAGTCGAGCGGATGTAGATGGGATGTGAGAGGGAGGCAGGGATGAGGGCAAGATTAAATGCACCAGTAGTGCTGTGTGTAGTGATTTTTTTTGCTTGACTTTATTAGTTTGCAGAGGAATCATCCAGGAGCCCTTGCTGGACGAAAATATGCAGAAGTGGACGTGAGCAGCCTGGACATCCTTCTGAGGAGACCTCAACAGTCTTCAGGTTTCTGCCTTCTGCCTAACTGGCTGTGAGTAAGCGGTGAGTGCTTGGAATTCCTCATCTGTACTCACTGTAATTTTGTTCATAGGCCGTTTCCTTCCTTGTTTGGTGTGGGGCACTGTGGGATTAAGGCTGGGGAAGAGACCAGAGTCATACTTGCCAACTTTCACTGGGTAGATGATAACCCTGAATTCACAGTATTCCAAAAATCAAGCTAATCCTATTTCCAATAAGGCCAAAACAAGCCAATTCCTAAGAACCCCATCACTCAATGACTAGATCTCTCTTGGCGTGCAGTCTGGGACTGTGGTGGGTCCGCTGTGCACCCCTGACTCTCTCCCCCCTTTGCCCCTGCTTGCCGGAAGCAGCAAGCTACAACGAGCAATAAGCTACAGGCCAAAAACAAGACCAATTTCTATGTTTTATTTTCCCCCTTGAGATTTGGTGTGTGTGACCAGAGTCTGCTGTGCAAAGTGACTATTTCGGGTGTCGTTGCAAGGGGTGCTTTCTTCTTGTAGTCCTACCGGTGTAATGGGAATAGGGTTGAGGGCGGAGCCCCACTGTGTGCGGGAGGGGAAAATAAGAGCCTACCCAAAGTTGCTGACTGAAAGGGTAACTGATTTGTTTTTCCCCCTTGTGCTGGGTTTAGTAGCAAGAGAAAAGAAGTCACAGGCCAGAGTCTACTGCCCTCGTGCAATGGAAAGAGCAAGAGCGATGACTCTGCAAGTGTTGTTGATGCGACGCAGAAGGCGTCCATCTGGGAGCGGAACCGCCACCACTCTCAATGAGATAAGTGTCTTCTTTGGTGATTGCTCTGCTCAAAGCCCATCTTGCTCCTGGTAAGGACACCCCGTTAGCTGGGGCTGGGTTTGTAAGAAAAGGTTCCTGACTAGTTGTGGTTACAAGGGAGACGATGTCCCCATTTTCAGGGGCTGCTCATGTCTCTGGCCAGGACCAGTGTGTCCTCCGCAGCATATAAGATCCAAGGGGATGACTCCAGCTGGTGAGTTTCTTGACTCCCTCCCATGTTTTTCTCTCTCTCTCCTCTAATGTGTTGGCCAACACACTCTCTCTGTCTGTCTCTCACTCTCTCTCTGTCCTTGCCTCTTCTTGTGCTGTCTTCCTTCGTAGGACACGGGCAGGTGTGTTAGTTGTGCATCCCCACAGGCTAGGTCTTGTGAGCTATGAACAAGTAGGGGACCGAAATGATGCAGGGCAGTGGGCGCTAGAGTGAAGCGGTGACTGTGGGTGTTGACTGAGTCTCTGCTCTAGTGGGGCTGATGTGGGAGGCAGGGATGAGGGCAAGATTTCACGCACCTATTGAATTTTTTGTAGTGAGGGCTCTTGGTTGGCTGCTTTGCTGCACTTGTAGAGGAATTATCCAGGAGCAGCAGCCGGAGGATAAATTGGCAGACGTGGGCCTGAGGAGCCTGGACATTCTTCTAAGGAGACATGAACAGTCCTCAGCTTTCTGCCTCGTGCATAACTGGCTGTGGGTAAGTGGTCAGTGCTTGGAATTCCTCATCTGTTCTTGCTGTGATTTTCTTCACACTTCATTTGCTTGCTTGTTGGGTGTGGGGCTCTTTGGGATTAAGGCTGGGGAAGGGACCAGAGTCACAATTGCTAACTTTCATGGGGAAATAAGCACCCCGACTTTGACAATAAGCCAAAAATCAAGATAAACCCATTTGAAAACAAGGCCAAAACAAGCCAATCCCTAAGAACCCCAGCACTCAATGACTAGATCTCCCCTGGTGTGCAGTCTGGGACTGTGGTGGGCCCGCTGTGCACCTCAACTAGCCATCCCCTTTGCTCCTCCTTGTCCGTGCTTGCTGGAAGCAAAAAGCTACAAGAAGCAATAAGTTACAAGCCAAAAAGAAGCACAGTTTCTACGTGTTTTCCCCACAGGTTCGGTGTGTCTGACCAGAGTCGTCTGTGCAGAGTGACTATTTCAGGTGTCATTGCAAGGGGTGCTTTCTACTTGTAGTCATAAAGGCGTGATGGGAGGAGGGTTCAGGGCAGAATCCCACCATGTGGGAGAGGCAAAAAGAAGCGGCTACCCAACATTGCCAATTGAGATGGTGACTGACTTGTTTTTCCGCTGGATTTAGTACCAAGGGAAAAGAAGTGACAAGTCAGAGTCTACTGCCCTCATGCGATGGAAAGCGAGCGAGAGTGATGGGACTGCGAGAATTATTGATGCCTTGAAAAAGCCGTCCAACTGGGAATGGAACAGTCATCACTGTCAATGAGATAAGTGTCTGTTTTGGTGATTGCTCTGCTCACGGCCCACCTTGCTCCTGAAAGGGATGCCCCGTTTGCTGAGGCTGTTTGTAAGAAAAGGTTCCTGACTAGCTGTGGTTTTGAGAGAGAGAAGATCCCCATTTTTAGGGGCTGCTTAGTTTTCTGGCCAGGAGCAGTGTGTCCTACGCAGCAGAAGGTTGCATCTAGGAGAATGAGTCCAGGTGGTGAATTGCTTGCCTTTCTCTCGTGTTTTTCTCTCTCTCTCTCTCTCTCTCTCTCTCTCGCTCTTCTCTAGTGTGTTGGCCAACACTCTTTCTCAATCTGTCCTTGCCTTTCCTTGTGCTGTCTCCCTTCTTAGGATATTGGCAGGCGAGCTAGGTGTGCACCCCCACAGGTTGTGTCTTGGGAGCCATAAAGAAGTAGGAGGGGACAAAAATCATGCAGGGCAGTCGGTGCGAGACTGGAGCGGTGACTGTTGGTGTTGTGGGGCTAAGACAGATCGAAAGCGACGCAGGGAAGAGGGCCTTAATTGGGCTCTATGTAGTGCAGGAGTTCTCAAACGGGGGTTTAGGTCCCGTCAGGGGGCTGCAAGTTTGTTATTTGGGGGGTTGTGAAATGTCATCCTCCATCCTAAACATCACTTTGCTTCCAGCATTTATAATGGTGTTGAATATACAAAAAGTGTTTTTAATTTATAAGGGGAGGGTCACACTCCGAAGCTTTCTATGTAAAAGGGATCATCAGTACCAAAGGTTGAGAACCACTGGTGGTGTGATAGTTCTTGCTTGCCTTTATTAGTTTGCAGAAGAATTGTCCAGGAGTCTCAGCTGGAGAAGAAGCTGGCAGAAGTGGACCTGAACTGCCTGGACATCCTTCTAAGGAGACATGAACAGTCCTCAGCTTTCTGCATTCTGGATAACTGGCTATGAGTAAGAAGTCAGTGTTTTCAATTACTTACCTGTACTCACTCTTGATTCCTTCATAGGCCATGTGCTTCCTCGTTGGGTACGAGGCTCTTTGCTCGGGAGACTCTTGTCCCTTCCCCAGCCTTAATCCCAAAGTGACTATTTTGGGTGCAGTTAAAATGGGTCCCTTCTAGTTGCAGCTGTAAAGTAGTAATGGGAGATGGGTTGAGGGCAGAGCTGTGGGATGCAGGAGATGTGAAATGAAGAGACTGTGACATTACAGACGGAGATGGTAATTTTTTGTTTTTCCCTTTACTACTTCCTTGGTACTAAACCCAGCAGTCACACACAGAGTCTACTGCCCTCATGCGATGGAAAGTGAGTGAGAGCAGCGAGCCTGTGAGCATTGTTCATGCCAGGCAAGAGCCGTCAATGTGGGGGTTGAGCAGACGCCACTGTCAGTGAGATAAGTGTCTGTTTTGCTGAGGGTTCTGCTCATGGCCCATATCAGTTTCTTGCCTTTCTCTGTGTTTCTCTTTCTCTCACTCTCTTCTCTAGTGTGTTGGCCAACACTTTCTGTCTCTGTCCTTGCCTCTCCTTGTGCTGTCTCCCTTCATAGGACACGGGCAGGAGTGCTAGGTGTGCATCCCCACAGGCTAGGTATCAGGAGCTATGAAGAAGTAGGAGGGGATGAAAATCATGCAGGGTAGTGGGCGCTAGAGTGGAGCGGTGACCGTCAGTGTTGACTCAGTCTCTGTTCATTGAGTCGGGCTGATGTAGATGAGATGGGAGAGGGAGGCAGGGATGAGGGCATTCATAGAGCTCTGTGTAGTGACAGTTCTTGCTTGGCTTTATTAGTTTGCAGAGGAATCGTCCAGGAGCCCCAGCCGGATGAGAATGTCAGAAGTGGACCTGAGCAGCCTGGACATCCTTCTAAGGAAACAAGAATAGTCCTCAGGTTTCTGCCTTCTGCATAACTGGCTGTGAGTAAGGGCTCAGTGCTTTGAACTCAGAGTCATCTGTACTCACTGTAGTATTCTTCATAGACGGTGTGGTTTCTTGTTGGGTACAGGGCTCTGTGGGATTAAGGGTGGGAAGGGGCCAGAGTCTACTGTGCAGAGTGACTCTGTTGGGTGTTGTTGTAAGAGGTGCTTTGTACTTTCAGTCCTAAAGGTGTAATGGGTAGAGGCCGGAACCCCGCCGTGCGTGAGAGGGGAAAAGAAGAGCCTACGAGACATTTCTGACTGAGACAGTAGCTTACTTGTTTTATCCCCTGGTTTTAGTACCAAGCAAAAAGATATCACATGTCAAAGTCTACTGCTCTTATGTGACGAGTGATGAGACTGCGAGCGTTGTTGGTGCCAGGCAGGAGCCGTCCATCTGGGAGCAGAACAGCTGCTACTATCACTGAGATAAGTATCTGTTTTGCTGAGGGTTCTGCTCACGGCCCACCTGGCTACAGGTAGAGACACCCTGTTAGGTGGGGCTGGGTTTGTAAGAAAAGGTTCCTGACTAGCTGTGGTTTTGAGGGAGACACGGTCCCCATTTTCAGGGGCTGATCATTTCTCTGGCCAGGATCGGTGTGTCCTCGGCAGGAGAAGGTTAGATCCATGAGGATGACTCCAGGTGGTGAGTTGCTTGCCTTCCTCCTCTGTTTCTCTCTGTCTTCTCTACTCTACTGTGTTGGCCAACTCTCTCTCTCTCTCTCTCTCTCTCTCTCTCTCTCTTTTTGCTGTCTCCCTTCATAGGGCACGGGCAGGAGTGCTATGTGTGCATCCCCTCAGGCTAGGTCTCTGGAGCTATGAACAAGTAGGAGGGGACGAAAATCATGCATCGTAGTGGGCGCTAGAGTGGAGGGGTGACTGTGGATGTTGACTGTCTCTCTTCAAGTGGGCCTGATGTAGATAGGATGGGAGAGGGAGGCAGGGATGAGGGCAAGATTACCTGCACCAATTGAATTTTGTGTAGTGATGGCCCTTGCTTCACTCATTTCCTGCACTTGCAGAGGAATTGTCCAGGAGCAGCAGCTGAAGGAGAAAGTGGCAGACGCGGACCTGAGGAACCTGGACGTCCTTCTAAGCAGACATGAATGGTCCTCAGATTTCTGCCTCCCGCACAACTGGCTATGAGTAAGCGGTCAGTGTTTGGAATCCCTCATCTGTACTGGCTCCGGTTTTGTTCAGAGGCTCTGAATTTCCTCATTGGACACGGTGCTCTGTGGGATTCAGACGAGGCAAAGGCACAAGTCTCCTGTGCAGAGTCAGTATTTTGGATGTAGGTGCAGTGAGCTGCTTTTTAGTTGTAGTAGCCCTGAGGTGTGGTAGATGGGAGAAGAACCACCTATGCACGTTGCAGACTGAGATGCTAACTGATTTGTTTTTCCCCCTAGTGCTGGGTTTAGTACCAAGTGGAGAGTCAGAGTCCACTCCGCACATGCCATGGAAAGGAAGGCTCTGCTGTGGTTATGAGGGAGACAAGGTCCCTATTTTCAGGGGCTGCTCAGTCCTCTGGCCAGTACCGGTGTGTCCTCTGCAGCGGAAGGTTGGATCCAGGAGGATGACTCCAGGTGACAAGTTGCTTGCCTTCCTCCCATGTTTCTCATTTTCTCGCTCTCTGTCTCTCTAGTGTTGGCCAACGCTCTCTCTTAATCTGTCCTTTCCTTTCCTTGTGCCATCTCCCTTCTAAGGACACAGGCAGCCTGCGAGGTGTGCATCTCCACAGGTTAGGTCTTGAAAGCCCTGGAGTAGTAGGAGGGGACGAAAACCATGCGGGGTAGTGGGTGCGAGAGTGCAGCAGTGACTGTCAGTGTTGACTCGGTCTCTGTTCAAGTGGGGCTGATGTAGATGGGGTGGAAGAGGGAGGCAGGATTGAGGGCAACGTTTCAAGTACCATTAGAGCTGTGTATAGAGATGGCACATGCTTGGCTTTTGCAGCTGCACTTCCAGAGGAATTGTCCAGGAGCTCGAGCCAGAGGAGAAACTGGCAGAGGTGGATCTGAGCAGCTTGGACATCGTTCTAACCAGACAGGAACAGTCCTCAGCTTTCTGCCTTCTGAACAACTGGCTGTGAGTAAGAGGTCAGTGCTTTCAATTCCTTATCTGTACTCGCTGTAGTTTACTTCACAGGCCTTGTGCTTTCTCGCTGGGTACAGGACACTGTGGTATTAAGGCTGGGGAAGGGACAAGAGTCTCCTGAGCAAAGTGACTATTTTGGGTGCAGTTAAAATGGGTCCCTTCTAGTTGCAGCTGTAAAGTAGTAATGGGAGATGGTTTGATGGTGGAGCCGTGGGATATGGGAGATGTGAGATGAAGAGACTACATGACATTGCAGATGGAGATGCTAGTTTTTGTTTTTCTCTCCTCTGCTAGGTTTAGTTCCAAGGAAAAGTAAGTCACATGTCAGAGTCTACTGCCCTCATGCAATGGAAAGTGAGTGAGAGAAGCGAGCCTGTGAGCATTGTTCATGCCAGGCAAGAGCCATTCATTTGGGAGCCAAGCAGATGCCACTGTCAGTGAGATAAGTGTCTGTTTTGCTGAGGGTTCTGTTAACAGCCCATCTGACTCCAGGTACAGACACCCTGTTAGGAAACTCTTCTGACAAACCAGCCCCAGCTGACTAGCTGGGGATACAAGGGAGACAAGGTCCCCATTTTCAGGGGCTTGTCATTTCTCTGTTCACAAGCAGTGTGTCCTCCGCAGGAGAAGGTTGAATCCAGGAGGATGACTCCAGATGGTGAGTTACTTGCCTTTCTCCTGTGTTTCTCTCGCGCTCTCTCTCTCTTCTCTAGAGTGTTGGCCAACACTATCTTTCTCTCTCTGTCTCTGTCCTTGCCTCTCCTTGTGCCGTTTCCCTTCATAGAACAGGGGCAGGAGTGCTAGGTGTGTGCATCCCCACAGGCTTGGTCTCGGAAGCTATGAACAAGTAAGAGGGGATGAAAATCATGCAGGATAGTGGGTGCTAGAGTGGAGCAGTGTCTGTGGATGTTGACTCAGTCTCTGTTCATTGAGTCCGGGGGATGGAGATGGAACGGGAGAGGGAGGCAGGGATGAGGACATTCATAGAGCTCTGTTTAGTGATGGTCCTTGCTTGGCTTTATTAGTTTGCAGAGGAATCGTCCAGGAGCCCTCGCCGGAGGAGAATATGCAGAAGTGGATCTGAGAAGCCTGGACATCCTTCTAAGGAGACATGAATAGTCCTCGGGTTTCTGCATAACTGGCTGTTCCTCATCTGTACTTGCTGTAGTTGTCTTCACAGGCCATGTGCTTCCTCCTTGGGTATGGGGCTCTGTGGCTGGGGAGGGCCCAGAATCTGCTCTGCGGAGTGACTATGTTGGGTGCCATTAAGAGGGCCAATGCAGAGAGGAGAAAAGGGGCCTGAACCCTGATTACAGGGCGGTCACCCTTTCTTTAGTAAAATACGCCTCCTTTAAACTCGGTGTGTGCAGGGGGTGGGGGGAAGTCCCCAATGTCAAAAGATCTGGAAATGAACAGGTAAGGGAGGGATCCTGCTGAGTGTCTCCTTTCCGATCAATCCTCCATCTCTCAGCGACACCCTTCTGGACTTACCTTCCTACCCCACCAAGAAAATAACTTTGTGCCCCCTAACCTTTACCAGAAAAGACCCCTCTTCCTTGTGACGCAGTCCTGTTAGTAGGGTTAGGTGCACCCACGTGCTGGCTCTGAATACCATCTCATGTGCTTACAACACCTGAACATCAACACATTTCAGAAAGGATAGCCACATCAATCCCTTCGGATGTAGCCCTAGGAATCTCCTCTGTCTATCTCCAAAGAGACACAAGGCCTGGAATTTGGACACAGCTGAGAGAGCTGTCCGAATGTCTACAGTTGAACACTCATCAGTGCGACGGTGTCTTTCTTGTGCACAAGAAAACACAGGGTCAAAGTTGTGGTTGGTTGAGCGGTGTAAATTGGGCAGGGCAAAAGGACTTGAGGAAGGATGAGGTGGAAGTGAGGGTCTGAAAGGAGCCCCCCACCTCACCTGTTCATTTCCAGACTGTGTGACATTTGCATGGTTGGGCCATTTCTTGGCTTTTTTGAGAAAAGGGGCAAATTTTCCACGGCCTCCACCATCTCCTTACAGCTGCCCCTTCGCCACACCATGTTGCATCTGACCTGGATAGGTCACAAGTAAGATTTCACTTCAAATCTCAAAAAAGCCCAGTAGAAATAATTGTGGGGGAATTTCCTGTCACTAAGAGAAACGGAAGCTCAAGCCTTCTCAAGGGGTGGGGTGTTGCTCAGCCAGAGGCACAAAAAGGCTCCCCTAGTTTAAGCGTGCGAGGGATAAGACCTTACACCCTGGTTACAGGGTAGTCGTTTTGCCGGGCGTGTCAAAGTGACCTGTGGTTTAATTTGCTTGGCAAAGGAGACCCAAACCTTCCTTACAGGGTGGTCCTTAAGCCAGGGGTGTTCGAATGGGGCAGAGAGAGAAGCGCCGTAAAGGAGAGACCTCCGTTCCCTCAGGAGAGCGTGGTCTCATTGCCCAGCAAGTGCCAGTGGCCCAAGAGGAGCTAGAAAGGGGAGACCTGCACCCTTCTCATAGGGATTGGTCAGTGGCAAAGAGCATTTTAAAGGCTAGGTCCTAAGGAGCTCAAAGCCACAGAGACTTTGTGGTGATCTGCGTGTAATGTAATATCTCATTGTAAGGTGACGAGGCCAGCAAGAGTTAATTAACTCACAAACTGATCTTGACCCATGGCCGAACTTTAAAGACTGGTTAGGAAGATCTGTAAAGGAATAGAGGTTTGAAATGCATTCTTCATTGTTAGAGATTTACCCTTCTATGTTAGCTCAGGTCTTGTCTATTTCTATAGCTGTGATTCAAAGATCAAAAAAGCAATATTAACATTTAGGAAGAAACTGGAGTGAGATAGCGTTATTGTCTACATCAGGGGTCGGCAACCTTTCACAAGTGGTGTGCCGAGTCTTCATTTATTCACTCTAAAATGTATTACTGGCACGCGAAACCTTAATGTTTTTCAGAAGGTCTCTTTAGTTTCTATGTCTATATATGGTAAAATAAACAAGGTTTTCAAAATGTTTAAGTAGCTTGATTTAATTTTAAATCAACATTTTAATCTTACACCGCTGGCCTGCTCAACCCGCTGCTGGTCTGGGGTTCTGTTCCACTAGGCCGCCAGCAGGCTGTGCGGGGCCCTGCCCACATACAGCGGGTAGCTACCTTCTCCCTGGTTCTGGCCCATTCTCTTCCTCTCTCTGCACTGAGCTGAGGGTGGGAGTGGACCGAGCACAGGGCTGGGGCTGAAGGGTCTGGCCAGGAGCTAGAATGAGGGAGGGGGCTCAGGGTTGGGGCAGGCGGTCTGGCTGTGGGGGCACTTACCTGGGCAGCTCCCATTTGGTGTGAGTGGTGCAGGTGGGGATGTGCAGGGGTGCAAGAATTAGGGCAGAGAACTGGGGCCATGTGAGGGGGGTGCAGGTGTCAGGGCGGGGGGGCTGCGTAGGTGTGGGGGTGCCAGAGTCAGGGCTGGGGTCGGGCGGGGGGGTGAAGGAGTCAACAGAGGGCTGGGTGTGGATGAGGGAGGTACAGGGCTCAGGGCAGAGGGCTGGGTGACTGCCCCCCCTCCGAACCCCCAACCCCCCTCCGCTCCTTGTCCCCTGCCTACCTCCTGCTGGGACCCCTGCCCCTAACTGCCCCCCAGAACCCTATCCCCTATCTAAGCTTCCCTGCTCCTTGTCCCCTGACTGCCCCAACCCTTATCCACACTCCGAGACAGACCCCCCGGACTCCCACTCCCCATTCAACCACTCCCCACCCCTGACAGGACCCCCAGAACTCCTGACCCGTACAACCCTCCCCCTGCTCCCTGCCTGCTGTACCCCTGCCTCCTGACACATCCAACCCCCCCAGCTCCTTTTCCCTTAACCCCTATCCAGCCCCCACCCCCTGACAGACCCCAGAATTCCCATGCCCCATCCACCCCCCTGTTCCCTGTCTGCCGCCTCGAGAGACCCCCGCCCCTAGCCACTCCCCGGGATCCCACCCCCATCCAACCAACCCTGCTCCCTGTCCCCTGACTGCCCACCCCTTACCCAACCGGCCGGGCCCCAGATCCCCTTACCATGAGCCTCCAAACAGAGCCAGCCTATGCTGCCCCGCGGGAGCACACAGCCCCGCCCCTCAGAGCGCTGCGCGTGCGGGGGTAGGGCTCTGGACGATCAGGGAGCGTCTTTCCCTCCCTGCAGAGCCAAACGCTGCCCCACGGGAGTGTGCAGACCTGGCCCCAGAGCTCTGCGTGCGGGGGCAGGGATCCGGGGGAGGGGAGAAGGCGGGGGAGGGGCCGGTGCCTTTCTGCGCTCGGCCCAGTGCTCCAGCCCGGGAGCGCGGACCCTGCGGCTTGCCGCGCTGGCAGGGTTTTTAATGGCACCCTGGAGTCCCGGCAGGCAGCCGCCTGCCATTGAAAATCGGCTTCTGTGATGTCTTTGGCACGCGGCTGCCGGAGGTTGCTGACCCCTGATCTAGTGTGTCTGTGGCTCCATGAGGGAAATAACTAGTGACACCGGTTGGCCATGTGGGGTAATGCACAGAGCAGTTCCTGCGTGGAGCTACAGTGACACCGTGTGGCCACGCAGGGTAATGCACAGAGCAGTTCTCTCAGAGGAACAGTGGCACCATGTGGTCATGCAGAGTAATGCACAGAGAATTTCCTGCGTGGAGCAACAGTGACACCGTGTGGCCACACAGGGTATCGCACAGAGCATTTCCTGCGTGGAGCAACAGTGACACCGTGTGGCCACGCAGGGTATTGCACAGAGCATTTCCTGCGTGGAGCAACAGTGACACCGTGTGGTCATGCAGGGTGATGCACATTTGCTCCATGAAGGAAATGCTTTGTCCAGTAGTCAGAGTGCCCACCCCAGGGGCGGCTCTAACAATTTAGCCACCCCAAGCATGGTGGCATGCTGCGGGGGGCACGCTGGCGGTCACCGGTCCCGCAGCTCCGGTGGAGCATCCGCAGGCAAGCCTGCAGGAGGTCCACCAGAGTCGCCTGCTGCCCTCCCAGCAACAGGCAGAGCATCCCCGCGGCATGCCGCCCCAAGCATGCGCTTGGCGCGCTGGGGTCTGGAGCCAGCCCTGGCCCACCCGGTGTGTGTCTTGCTCCATGAGATAAATGCTGTCTCCATTCTCCCAAGAGGCCACCCACTGACACTGCTGCTCCATGAGGGAAATACTTTGTGCATTCACCCCGAATGGCCCCTCGTTGTCACTGTCCCTTGATGAGGGGAAATGGTTTGTGAGTTATCTGGATTGGCCACCCAGTTTCACTCTTGCTCTGGGAGGAAAATACTTAGTGACACCAGGTGGCCACTCGAGGTAATGCACCCAGCATCTCCTTCAGTGCATTCCAGCCTGCCCCCCACCGGGACCCATTCAACCTCCTCCAACCTGCTCCAGCATCCCCACACTTGCCAGCACTCTGCTCGCCCCACCCCAATCTGCCCCCTGCACGTGGCCCTCCAATCCACCCTATCTGTTCCCCATCTCAGGGCACCCCAACATCCTCCATGACACCCAATCCCTACACCTCAACCCCAATTGGCTCCAACCTATTTCTCCTTTGCTGGGCCCCACTTCCCCAGCACCGCATTTCCCCATGCCACCCACAGCCAGCCAGGCTTCCCACTCCAATTCCTGTTACCCTTCCCAGCCACACTGGGGCCTTTCAACCCCCTCCACCCTGCCCTTACTCTCCAAGGTTTATGAATCCCACATTCCCTCAGTACAGCTTGAGAACCCTAAACCCCTCTACCTCACAGTGCAGCCCCCACCCCCAGATATCATACAACTAAGCCACTGATGCACGGACCCCAAATTGCCTACTGAACGTGTCCATTGATCAGCCCCATGGACTCTCTCTCTCTCCTTTCCTCTCCTTGTGCTGTCTCCCTTCCTAGGACACGGGCAGGTGTGCTAGGTGTGCAGCCCCAAAAGCTGTGTATCGGGAGCTGTGAAGAAGTAGGAGGGGACAAAAATCCTGCAGGGTAGTGGATAGTGGAGTAGAGCGGTGTCTGTTGGCGTTGACTCAGTCTCTGTTCATCGAGGGGGGCAGATGTAGATGGGACTGCAGAGGGAGGCAGGGATGAGGATAAGATTAAACACAGCAATAGCGCTCTGTGTAGTGATAGTTCTTGCTTGGCTTTATTAGTTTGCAGAGGAATCATCCAGGAGCCCTCACCAGTCGAGAATATGGCAGAAGTGGACCTGAGAAGCCTGGACAGCCTTCTAAGGAGACATGAATAGTTCCCAGCTTTCTGCCTCCCGCTTAAGTGGCTATGAGTAAGCGGTCAGTGCTTTCAATTCCTCATCTGTACTTGCTGTAGTTTTCTTCACAGACCATGTGGTTCCTTGTTGGGTACAGGGCTCTGTGGGATTAAGGCTGGGGAGGGGCCAGAGTCTGCTGTGCAGAGCGACTCTGTCGGGTGTAGTTGCAAGGTGTGCTTTCTACTTTTAGTCTTAAAGGTGTAATGGGAAGAGGGTTGAGGGTGGAGCCCTACTGTGCAGGAGAGGTGAAAAGAAGAGCCTACGAGACGTTGCCGACTGAGCTGGTAACTTACTTGTTTTATCCCCTGGTTTTAGTGCAAAGGAAAAAGACTTCATGTGTGAGAGTCTACAGCCCTCGTGATGGAAAACAAGTGAGAGTGACGAGACGGCGAGCGTTGTTGGTGCCAGGCAGCAGCCGTCCATCTGGGAGCAGAACAGCCGCTACTATCGCTGAGATAAGTATCTCTTTTGCTGAGGGTTCTGCTCCATCAGGTAGGGACACCCCGTTAGCTGGGGCTGGGTTTGAAAGAAAAGGTTCCTGAGTAGCTGTCGTTATGAGGGAGGCAAGGTCCCCATTTTCAGGGGCTGGTCAGTTCTCTGGCCAATAGCAGTGTGTCCTCTGCAGCGGAAGTTAGATCCGGGAGGATGACTGTAGGTGGAAAGTTGCTTGCCATCCTCTCATGTTTCTCTCTTTCTTTTTTACTGTGTTGGCCAACATTCTGTCTCTCTCTGTCTGTCTGTCCTTGCCTTTCCTTGTGCTGTCTTCCTTCGTAGCACACAGGCAGGCATGCTCAGATTGGATCCCCAGGGCCCATGTATTAGGAGCCATGAAGAAGTAGAAGGGGATGAAAATAATGCAGAGTAATGGGCACGGGAGCGGAGTGGTGACTGTCGATGTTAACTCGGTCTCTGTTCATCGAGTGGGGCTGATGTAGATGGGATGGAAGAGGGAGGCAGGGATGAGGGCAAGATTTCAAGCACCAATAGAGCTCTGTGTAGTGACAGTACTTGCTTGCCTTTATTAGTTTGCAGAGGAATCATCCAGGAGCCCTCACCGGACGAGAATATGCAGAACTGGACCTGAGTAGCCTGGACATCCTTCTAAGGAGACTTGAATAGTCCTCAGATTTCTTCCTTCTGCATAACTGCGCTGTGAGTAAGAGGTGAGTGCTTTCAATTCCTCACTTGTATTCGCTGTAGTTTTCTTCACAGGCCGTGTGCTTCCTCGTTTGGTACGAGGCTCTGGGATTAAGGCTGGGAAAGGGACAAGAGTCTCCTGAACAAAGTGACTATTTTGGGACATAGTGTACTTAGGATCTCCCCTCTTTTCCAATGGCTATTTTTTTTACCTAACGTCCTTCACCAAAGGCTCTTATCAAAGGCTTTCTGGAAATCTTTCATGGATTAAGAACTGGATGAAAGACAGGGAACAAAAGGTAGGAATAAATGGTAAATTTTCAGAATGGAGAGGAGTAACTAGTTGTGTTCCCCAAGGGTCAATCCTAGGACCACTCCTATTCAATTTATTCATAAATAATCTGGAGAAAGGTGAGGTGGCAAAGTTTGCAGATGATACTAAACTGCTCAAGATAGTTAAACCCAAAGAAGACTGTGAAGAACTTCAAAAACATCTCACAAACTAAGTGTTTGGTCAGCAAAATGGCAAATGAAATGTAATGGGGATAAATGTAAAGTAATGCATATTGGGAAAAAATATCCCCAACTATACCCACAATATGATGGGGGCTAATTTAACTACAGCTAATCAGGAAAGACATATTGGAGTCATCATGGATAGTTTTCTGAAGATGTCCACGCAGTGTGCAGCGGCAGTCAAAAAAGCAGACAGGATGTTTGGAATCATTAAAAAAGTGATAGAGAATAAGGCAGAGAATATCTTATTGCCCTTATATAAATCCATGGCCCACCCACATCTCGAATACTTTGTACAGATGTGGTCTCCTCATCTAAAACAAAGATATACTGATACTAGAAAAAGTTCAGAGATGGAAAACTCAAATGATTAGGAGTTTGGAACGTTGCCCATATGAGGAGAGCTGAAAGAGGCTAGGACTTTTCATCTTGGAAAAGAGGAGATTAAGGGGGGGATATGATAAAAGTATATAAAATCACTAGCGGTGTGGAGAAAGTGAATTAGGAAAAATGTATTTACTTTGTTCCCATAATATAAGAACTAGGGGCCACCAAATGAAATTTAATGGGCAACTGGTTTAAAATAAATACAAGGAAGTTCTTCACACAGCACACAGTCAACCTGCGGAGCTCCTTGCCTGAGGAGGTTGTGAAGGCTAGGACTAACAGCATTTAAAAAAGAACTGGATCAATTAATGCAGGTTAAGTCCATTAGCCTGGATGGGTAAGGAATGGTGTCCCTAGCCTCTGTTTGTCAGAGGGTGGAATGGATGGCAGGAGAGAGATCACTTGATCATATACCTGTTAAGTTCACTTCCTCAGGCACCTGGCATTGGTCACTGTCAGTAGGCAGGATACTGGGCTGGATGGACCTTTGGTCTGATCCACTATGGCCATTCTTACGTTCTCTCTTCTCCATGACTGGCTGTGAGTGAACAATTACGGCACTCTATTCCTCATCTGTACAACTCTAGATTTCTTCAGAGGTTGTGAGCCTCGTCATTGGGCACAGGGCTCTGTGGCATTATGACCAGGGAAGGGACAATAGTCTCCTCTGCACAGTGACTCTCTCTTGGATGCAGGTGCAACGGGCTACTTTCTTCAGACAGTGGCTAATGCCAGGTGCCCCAGAGGGAACAAACAGCAGATGGATCACTTGCTTATTCCCTGTTCTGTCACTCATTCCCAGCTCCTGGCAAACAGAGGCTAAAGGCACCACCCCTGTCCATCTTTACAAATAGCTGATGGATCTCCATGAACTTCTCTAGTTATTTTTTGAACTCCATTAAGCTTGACCTTCACATAATTCTCTGGCGAGGAGATCCACAGGTTGAGTGTGTTTTTAATTGAATCTGTAAAGGTGTAATGGGAGATGAGAGAAGAAGAACCTACACAACA
Source organism: Mauremys mutica (assembly GCF_020497125.1). NCBI lineage: Eukaryota > Metazoa > Chordata > Testudines > Geoemydidae > Mauremys > Mauremys mutica. The sequence goes on from NW_025422823.1 coordinate 29,603, forward strand.
CTGCAGATTCCGATGATAACGTTTGATTTTCCCTCCTGGTTGTGCTTTGTAGCAACGAGAAAGAAGTGAAGGGTAAGAGCCCACCCCCGTTGTGAGATGGAAAGTGCACAAGAACCATGAGACAGTGAGCATTGTTGATGCCAGGCTATGCAGATGATGTCGAGCTGGGAGTGGAGCAGCCGTCACCATCAGTGAGATAAGTGTCTGGTTTGGGGAGGACTCTGGTAACTGCCTACGTGCCTCCAGGCCGGGAATTAACGTTAGCTGGGGCTCGGTTTGTTGGAAAAGAGTCCTGACTAGGGAGACAAGATTTTCAGGGGCTGGTTATTTCTGTGGCTAGGAGTGTGTGTCCTCTGCAGCAGAACATTGGATCCAGGGGGATGACTCCAGCTGATGAGTTTCTTGCCTTCCTCCCATGGTTTTTCTCTCTTTTTCTCTGTACTCTAGTGTGTTGGCCAACTCTCTGTCTCTCTCTCCTCTCCTCTCCTTGTGTTGTCTCCCTTCATAGGACACGGGTAGGCATGCTACTTTGCATCCCCACAGGCTGTGTCTCGGGAGCTAGGAAGACGTAGGAGGGGACAAAAATCACGCGGGGCAGTGGGTGTGAGAGTGGAGCGGTGACTGTCGGTGTTAACTTGGTCTCTATTCATCGAGTGGCGCCGATGTGGATGGGATGGGAGAGGGAGGCAGGGATGAGGGCAAGATTTCAACCACCAATAGAGCTTTGTGTAGTGATGGCTCATGCATGGCTTTTGCAGCTGCGCTTCCAGAGGAGCTGTCCAGGAGCCCCAGCCAGAGGAGAAAGTTGCAGAAGGGAACCTGAACAGCCTGGACATCCTAAGCAGACATGAACAGTCCTCAGTTTTCTGCCTCCTGCATAACTGGCTGTGAGTAAGGGGTCAGTGTTTGGAATTCCTCATCTCTACTCGCTTTGGTTTTGTTCAGAGTCTGTGAACTTCCTCGTTGAACATGGTGCTGTGTGGGGTTCAGACTAGGGAAAGGCACAAGTCTCCTGTGCAGAGTGAGTATTTTGGATGTAGGTGCAGTGGGCTGCTTTTTAGTTGTGGTGCTAAAGCTGTAATGGGAGGAACAGTTGAGGGTGGAGCCGTGAGGTGTGGTAGATGCAAGAAGAACCTATGCATGTTGCAGACTGAGATGGTAACGGATTTGTTTTCCCCCTTGTGCTAGGTTCAGTACCAAGGGAAAAGAAGTGGAGGGTCAGAGTCCGCTCTCCTCCTTTCATAAGATTTGATGCGTCTGGCCAGAGTCTGCTGTGCAGAGTGAGTATTTCAGGTGTTGTTTCAAGGGATGCTTTTTGGTTGTAATGCTAAAGGGTGTGATGGGAGGAGGGTTCAGGGCAGATCACCACTGTGTGGGAGAGGCAGAAAGAAGAGCCTCCCCAACATTGCCAACAGAGATGGTAACTTGTTTGTTTTTTCCCCTTCTGCTGGATTTAGTACCAAGGGAAAAGAGAGCTTGCATCAGTCTACTGCCCTCATGCGATGGAAATCAAACGAGAGCAATGGGACCACGAGAGTTATTGCTGCCATGAACAAGCCGTGCAACTGGGAGAACAGACGTGACTCTCAATGAGATAAGTATCTGTCTTGGTGATTGCTCTGTTTTTTGAGTAGCTGTGCTTATGAGGGAGACAGGGTCCCCATTTTCAGGGTCTGCTCAGTTCTCTGGCCAGTAGCGCTGTGTCCTCTGCAGCAGAAGGTTAGATCCAGGATGATGACTGCAGGTGGAGAGTTGCTTGCCTTCTTCCAGTATGTGTGTGTGTGTGTCTCTCTCTCTCTGTTCCCTGCTATATTGGACAACACACACCCGTTCTCTATCTTTGCACTATCTGCCTTTGTAGGACATGGGCAGGCATGCTAGGTGTGCATCGCCACAGGTTAGGTCTTGGGAGCCCTGGAATAGTAGGAGGGGATGAAAGTCATGTGGGGCTGTGGGTGCTAAAGTGGAGCAATGACTGTTGGTGTTAACTCGGTCTCTGTTCATCGAGTGGGGCCGATGTAGATGGGATGGAAGAGGGAGGAAGGGATGAGTTCAAGATTGCAAGCACCAGTAGTGCTGTGTATAGCGATAGTTCTTGTTTGGCTTCATTAGTTTGCAGAGGAATCGTCTAGGAGACTTAGCTGGATGAGAATATATCAGAAGTGGATCTGAGCAGCTTGGGCATCCTTCTAAAGAGACGTGAATAATCCTCATGTTTCTGACTGGGTAAGAGGCTCTGGTATTAAGGCTGGGGAAGGGACAAGAATCTCCTGAACAAAGTGACTATTTTGCGTGCCGTTACAATGGGTCCCTTCTAGTTGCAGTTCTATAGTAGTAATGGGAGACGGGTTGTGAGCGGAGCCGTGGGATATGGGAGATGTGAAATGAAAAGACAACAACACATTGCAGGCAGTGATGCTAATTTTTTGGGTTTTTCCCCTTTGTCCTGGGTTTAGTACCAAGAGAAAAGAAGTCAAGTGTCAGTCTACTGCCATGACATGGTGGAAAGTGAGTGAGAGCAGCGAGACTGCGATCATTGTTGATCCCAGACAAGCGCCATTCATCTGGGAGCTGAGTAGAGGCCACTGTCAGTGACATAAGTGTCTGGTTTGGGGAGGGCTCTGCTCACACCCCGCCTGAGTTGAAGTTGGGAAGCCTGGTAATGTAGGGCTGGGTGTGTAGGAAAAGGTTCCCCACTAGCTGTGGGTTACGAGGGAGAAAAGGTCCCATTTTCAGAGGTGGCTCACTTCTCTGGTCAGGAACAGTTTCTCCACCGCAGCAGAAGGTTGTATCGAGGAGGATGACTCCAGGTGATGAGTTGCTTGACTTCCTCCCATGTTTCTCTCTCGCTCTCTACTCTAGTGTGTTGGCCAACACACTCTCTCTCTTCACCCCCCTTCTTGTGCCGTCTCCTTTTATAGAACACTGGCATGTGTGTATTGCATGTCTCGTGAGCCATGGAGTAGTAGGAGGGGATGAAAATCATGGAGGGCTGTCGGTGCGAGTGGAGCGGTGACTGTCAGTGTTAGCTTGGTCTCATCGTGGGGGGCCGATGAAGGTAGGATGGAAGAGGGAGGCAGGGATGAGGGCAAGAGCTTTGTGTAATGATGGCTCATGCTTGGCTTTTGTAGCTGTTCTTACAGAGGAATTGTTGTTCTGGAGCCGTAGCTGGAGGAGAAACTGGATCTGAGCAGCTTGGACATCGTTCTAAGCAGACATGAACAGTCCTCACTTTCTGCCTCCTGCATAAATACACTTCATGACTTCTAGCATCACAGCTGAAGCCTAAGGTAAATGCATGGTAGAGGCTGAGTACAGGCGGCTGCTTCCCTTTAGGTGGGTTTGGTTTCTCATAAAAGTTTTCCTCCTTGTTCTGGGTGTGGGAGGAGAATTTCGCTATTGTGGGAGTAGCTGTGGGATTACGATGAGGGGAAGAGACAATAGTCTCCTTTAGTGTGACTCTATTGCAGGAGTCCCCAATGCGGTGCCTGTGGGTGCCATGGTTACTGCCGAGACAGCTATGTGCACCTGCTTACTAATTGCCAAACAAGCAGCCGCCGAAATACCACCCAAAACCAGCGTCATCAAGAAGCGTTGTTGCCGAAATGTTGCTGATTTTCGGCGGCGGTGCCTCTCAATAACGCTGGTTCTTGGTGGCTGCTTGTTTGGTGACCACGCTCCTCGGTGGCTAGTTGTCCGGCGCCCGCCACACTAAAAGGTTGGGGACCCCTGCTCTATTGGGTGCAGGTGCAATAGACTGACCAAGCACTGCCATTCTTACGTTCATATGTTATGCAGACCAAGGGTCCATCTACCCCAGTATGCTGTCTTCTGACTGGCTAACGCCAGGTGCTTCAGAGGGAATGAACAGAACAGGGAATAGAGAAGTGATCCATCCTGTGTCGCCCATTCCCAGCTTCTGGCAAACAGAGGTTAAGGGCACCATCCCTGCCCATCCTCACCAATAGCCATTGATGCACGTATCCTCCATGAATTTACCTAGTTCTTTTTTGAACCCTGTTATAGTCTTGGCTTTCACAGCATTCTCTGGCAAGGAGCTCCACATTTCGAGTGTCGGTTGTGTGCTTTTTAATTGTATCTATAAAGGTGTAATGGGAGATGAGAGAAGAACCACCTACACAACACTGCAGATTCCGATCATAACTTTTGTTTTTCCCTCTTGTGTTGTGCTTAGTACCACAGAGAGAGAAGTCAAGGTCCCTGTTGTGAGATGGAAAGCACACAAGAGCCGTGAGACAGCGAGCGTTGTTGATGCCAGGCTATGGCGATGCCGTCGAGCTGGGAGCAAAGCAGCCATCACCACCAGTGAGATAAGTGTCTAGTTCGCTGAAGACTCTGGTAACGGCCCACCTGCCTCCAGGGTTGGACTGGTCGTTAGCTGTGGCTCGGTTTGTAGGAAAAGATTCCTGACTAGCTGTGGTTACGAGGGAGACAAGGTCCCCATTTTCAGGGGCTGGTCGTTTCTCTGTCCACAAGCAGTGTGTCCTACGCAGCAGAGGGTTGGACCCAGGGGGATGACTCCAGCTAGTGAGTTTCTTGACTTCCTCCCACGTTTTTCTGTCTCTCTCCTCTAATGTGTTGGCCAACACACACTCTGTCTGTCACTCTCTCTCTGTCTTTGCCTTTTCCTTGTGCTGTCTCCTTTCTTAGGACATGGGCAGGTGTGGTAGGTGTGCATCCCCACAGGCTTGGTCTCGGGAGCTATGAACAAGTAGGAAGGGACCGAAATCATTCAGGGTAGTGGGCACTAGATTGCAACGGTGACTGTGGGTGTTGACTGAATCTCTGCTCTAGTGGAGCTGAAGCGGATGGGAGAGGGAGGCAGGGATGAGGGCAAGATTTCATGCACCAATTGAATTTTGTGTAGTGATGGCTTTTGCTTGGGTTACTTGCTGCATTTGCAGAGGAATCATCCAGGAGCAGCAGCCAGAGGAGAAATTGGCAGACATGGACCTGAGCAGCCTGGACATCCTTCTAAGCAGAGATTAACAGACCTCAACTTTCTACCTTCCACATAACAGGGTGTGAGTAAGTGGTCAGTGCTTGGAATTCCTCCTCTGTTGTCACTCCAGTTTTGTTCCTCGTTGGGTATGTGGCTCTGTGGGATTCAGACAAGGGAAAGGCACAAGTCTCCTGCTCAGAGTGGCTGTTTTGGGTGTAGTTGCAACAGGCTTCTTTCTAGTTGTGGTCCTGAAGGTGTAACGGAAGAAAGGTTATGGGTGGAGGTCTGGGGTGCGGAAAATGAGAGAAGAACCTATGTAACATTGCTGACTGAGATGCTAACCTGTTTGTTTCCCCCCTTTGTGCTGGGTTAGTACCAATAGAAAAGAAGTGGAGGGTCAGCGTCCACTTCCCTCATGCGATGGAAAGCGAGTGAGAGCGATGAGATAGCAAGCATTACTGATGCCAGGTAAGAGCCGTCCAGCTGGGAGTGGAGCAGCCACCACCTCATTGAGAGTAAGTGTCTGTTTTGGTGATTGCTCTGCTCACGGCCCACTTCGCTCCAGGTAGGCACATCCTGTTAGCTAGGTCTGTGTTTGTAAGAAAACGTTCCTGACTAGCTATGGTTCTGAGAGAGACAAGGTCCCCGTTTTCAGGGGCTGCTCACTTCTTTGTTCACAAGCGCTGTGTCCTCTGCAGAAATCGTTAGATCCAGAAAGTTGATTCCAGGTGGCGAGTTGCTTGCCTTCCTCCTGTGTTTTTCTCTCTGTCTCTCTCCTCTGGTACGTTGGCCAACACACACCCTCTTCTGTCTCTCTGTTCTTGCCTTTCTTTGTGCTGTCTTCCTTCATAGGACACGGGCGAGGTGCTAGGTGTGCATCCCCACAGGCTAGGTCTTGGGATCCATGGAGAAGTAGAAGTGGAGAAAATCATGCGGGGCAGTGGGCGCTACAGTGGAGCAGTGACTGTCGGTGTTGACTCGGTCATGGTTCATCGAGTTGGCCTGATGTAGACGGGACGGGAGAGGGAGGCAGGGATGAGGGCAAGATTACTTGGACCAATTGAATTTTGTGTAGTGATGGCTTTTGCTTGGCTTTTTTCTGTGCTTGCATAGGAATCGTCAAGGAGAAGGTGGCAGACATGGAGCTGAGGAGCCTGGACATCCTTCTAAGCAGACATGAACAGTCCTCACCTTTCTGCCTCTCACATAACTGGCTGTGAGTAAGCTGTCAGTGCTTGAAATTTCTCATCTGTACTCACTGTAATTTTCTTCACAGGTCTTGTGCTTCCTTGTTGGGTATGGGGCTCTGTGGGAGTAACATTGGGGAGGGGCCAGAGTCTGCTGTGCAGAGTGACAGTCAGATGCTGTTGCAAGGGCTGCTTTCTGGCTGAAATGTTAAAGGTGTGATGGGAAGAGTGTTGAGGGCGCAGCCCCGCCATGTGGGAGAGGCGAAGGGAAGAGCCTGGAAGACATCGTCGAGTAAGGTGGTAACTGATGTGTTTTCCTCCCTTGTGCTGGGTTTAGTACTAAGGGAAAATAAGTCACGCGCCAGAATCTACTGCCCTCATGCTATGGAAAGCAATGAGACTGCGAGTATTGTCGATGCCACGCAAAAGCCATCCAACTGGGAGCGGAACAACTGCCACTCTCAATGAGATAAGTGTCTGTTTTGGTGATTGCTCTGCTCACGGCCCTCCCTGCTCCTGGTAGGGACGCCACATTAGCTGGGGCTGGGTTTGTAAGAAAATGTTGTTGACTAGTTGTAGTTACGAAGGACACAAAGTCCCCATTTTCAGGGGCTGGTCAGTTCTCTGGCCATGAGCGGCGAGTCCTCTGCAGCAGAAGGTTGGATCCAGGAGGATGACTGCAGGTGGTGAGTTGTTTGCCTTCCTCCCGTGTTTTTCACTCTGTCTCTCTCTGTTCTCTAGTATGTTGGCCAACACACACCCTCTCTCTGTCTGTCTCACCTTTCCTTGTGCCATCTCCCTTCAAAGGACATGGGTGGGGTGCTCAATGTGCATCCCCACAGGCTAGGTCTTGGGAGCCATGGAGAAGGAAGAGCAGAGAAAAATCATGAGAGGCAGTGGGGCTGAAGTGGAGCGGTGACTGTTTACTCATCTCTGTTCATTGAGTTGGGCTCAGGTGGATGGCATGGGAGAGGAAGGAAGGGATGAGGGTAAGATTTCATGCACGAATAGAACTTGTTGTACTGATGGCTCATGCATGGGTTTTGCATGTGCACTTGCAGAGGAAGTATCCAGGAACCCCAGGCCGAGCAGAAACTGGCAGAAGTGGACCTGATCAGCCTGAGCATCCTTCTAAGCAGACATGAACAGTCCTTTCCTTTTTGCCTCCCACTTAACTTGGTGTGGGTAAGCGATCAATGCTTTGAATTCCACATCTGTACTCGCTGTAGTTTTCTTCGCAGGCTAGAAGCCCAACAATCTGCAAGCCAAAAACTGTCCAACAGGAAACTCAGAAAGTAATTAAGCCAAAAACAAGCCCAATTTTTGCAGTTTCTTTGCAGGTTTCTCATGTCTGAGCAAAGCCTGCTGTGCAGAGTGACTATTTCAGGTGTCGTCGCAAGAGCTGCTTTCTATTTGTAGTCCTAAAGGCGTGATGGGATGGGGATTCAGGGCAGAGAACCACTGTGTGTGAGAGGCAGAAAGAAGAGCCTCCCCAACATTGCCAATGGAGATGGTAACTTCGGCTGGATTTAGTACCAGGGGAAAAGAAATCTTGCATCAGAGTCTACTGCCCTCATTAGCACAAGCTCCAGAGTTTCTCTCTGCAGGTCCCTGTCTGATCCTTGGGGTCAGCCGAGATGGTGGCCTCACACAAGGCTAATCTGAGGTGATCCCTTAAAGCCAGGACTTGTCTGAGCAGGGGTCAGGTTCCGGGGTGAGCTGCAGACGGTTCGCAACGGTTCGCGCGAATCGTTTGCTAAAATTAGACGCCAGACAGAGAACCGGATGCTAAAGTTCTCTGTCCGGCGTCTAATTTTAGCAAACGGTTCGCGCGAACCGTTGCGAATTCTGCCTCCACCTCCTGCCATGAAGCTCCTCCTTGCTTCTCCTCCCCCACGCTTCCCGCGAATCAGCTGTTCGCGCGGGAAGCCTGGGAGGGCTGAGAAGCAAGCAGGCTTCCCCGGCCCAGGAAGACGACGCTGAGGTAGGAAACTAGGGGGGGGAGGCCCGACCCGCCCTGGCCGCGCCCCCCCCCACGTTCCCGGCCCCGCGTTCCCGGCTGCGACCCTGCCCGCCCCCCCCCGGGTCCCCGCCCGACCCTCACCGGCTGCGGCACGGCCCCGCGTCCCCGACCCCTCCCCCGAACCCCTCCCCGGCCGCCCGGCTCCGGCCGCAACCCCCCCCGGCCCTGCCATGCCCCCACCTACCGGGATGCTCGGCTCTGGACACGGCCCCCCACCTCCAGCCCAGCCTGGCCCCGTGGCTCCAGCCACCCCTGCTGTTTTGCCAGGGGGCCGGGCTCCGGCAGCGCGGGTCTGGGCGTGGCGGCGGCCCCGGCTGCCTGGCTCCAGCTCTGGCCGCAGCCCTCCCTGGCTCCACCCGGCCAGCCACCTGGCTCCAGCCGCTGGGCTCCCGCCGCATCCTCCGGCTCCGGCTGCGCTACTCCTGTCCCGGCCCAGCCACGTCCAGGCAGCGCGGTAAGGGGGCAGGGAGGGAGTGTTGGAGAGAGGGCAGGGGAGTTTGGGGGTGGGGGGGTCAGAGGGCAGGGAACAGGGGGATTGAATGGGGGCAAGGGTCCCGGGGAGCAGTCAGGAAAGAGCAGGGTTGGATGAGGTGGTGGGGGCACTCAGGGACAGAGAGAAGGGGTAGTTGTATGGGGTAGTTGTATGGGGTAGGGGTTCTGGCGGGCCATTGAGAATGAGAGGAGGGGTTGGGTGGGGCGGCAAGGGGCAGTCAGGGGACAGGGAAGGGGGGGATGGGTCAGGGGTCTCGGAGTGTGTGTGTCAAGGAACATGAGGGGTTGGATGGGGCACGACCCCCCCCCGGAGGGGGGGGAAGGAGGGAACCCGTTGTTAAAATTTTGGAGGGAGGAGGGAACCGGTTGTTAAAAATTTGGCAGCTCATCACTGGTCAGGTTGCCTAGACTGCTATGACTAGTGTGATTGTACTGGGGGGTTGGTGGCTGCATCAAAGCCTGGGCAGGAAGAGGTGCATGAAAGGGAGTTCACCTTGTCCTGATTAACCAGCTGTGTCCCCTCCTTCCCCCGACCAGGCCCCCAGCGAGTACGAGACCAGCCCCGAGCAAGTCTTCTACTGCATCGCCCACCTCACCCGCAGGCAGCAGGATGTGCTGTGGGTGGTGGCCGTGACCTTGGCAGGACGCAGCAACATCAGTGCAAAGGTCATTGGGAAAGGTGCGGCAGGGCCGGTGGGGTGGGGTGGGCAGATGGGATGAGGCAATGCTGCTGAGTGGAGGGGAGCTGGGTGTCTCTCTGGGTAACAGAGTCCTGGGAGAGGTGGAAGGGTCGGGTCATCTGGCATTTAGATTTGGCTCAATATAGAGGCTGGGGGGCCCACTACGCACTCTGCATCCAGGCTCGGGTTTGACATGTGCCCTGGTGCTGGCTCTGGGTCGGCCCCTCGTCTCCAGGACTAGCCGTAGCCGGCACCTCGCGATGCACCGGCTACTCCGTCTGCCCATGGGCTTGGAGCAGGTTCTGCGGCATCGACAAAGGTGGTGAATCTCAGCCCCGGGTGCAGCAGGGTGGAGTCTGCACTGATGGGATAGGCAGGCTCTGTGTGCCTGGCTCGTCCGGCCAGACTGATGTTCCTTTCTTCCCAGCCCAGACCATCTCCTTCGGCGGCACCATCACCATTCCGTGGATAAGGACGTGAGACTGCCTTGCAGTGCAGTTGGGGAGCCAGCCCCTGTCATGAAATGGACTAAGGACAGGTAACTAAAACCTCCCTTTTCCCCACTGCGCAGCCCCTTGGGAGGAGCCCTGATCCTGTGAATGGGATTCTTCCATCCTAAGTGCAGGACTCTGCACTTGTCCTTGTTGAATCTCATCAGGTTTCTTTTGGCCCAGTCCTCTAATTTGTCTAGGTCCCTCTGTATCCTATCCCTACCCTCCACTGTATCTACCACTCCTCCCAGTTTAATGTAATCTGCAAACTTGCTGAGAGTGCAGTCCATGCCATCCTCCAAGTCATTAATGAAGATATTGAACAAAACCAGCCCCAGGACCGACCGTTGGGGCACTCCGCTTGATATCGGCTGCCAACTAGACGTGGAGCCATTGATCAGTACTCATTGAGCCTGATGATCTAGACAGCTTTCTATCCGCCTTATAGTCCATTCATCCAGCCCATACTTTAACCTAATGGCCTTCTATGAGGAGATAACTGAGTCTGTGGATGAGGGGAAAGCAGTGGATGTGTTATTCCTTGACTTTAGCAAAGCTTTTGATACGGTCTCCCACAGTATTCTTGCCAGCAAGTTAGTCAGACATGACTTGCCCTTGGTGAATCCATGCTCACTGTTCCTGATCACTTTCCTCGCCTCTAAGTGCCTCAGAATTGATTCCTTGAGGACCTGCTCCATGATTTTTCTAGGGGCTGAGGTGAGGCTGACTGGCCTGTAGTTCCCCGGATCCTCCTCCTTCCCCTTTTTAAAGATGGGCACTACATTAGCCTTTTCCAGTCATCCGGGACCTCCCCCGTTCGACATGAGTTTTCAAAGATAATGGCCAATGGCTCTGCAATCACATGCACCAACTCCTTTAGCACCCTTGGATGCAGCACATCTGGCCCCATGGACTTCTGTTTGTCCGTTTTTTCTAAATAGTATCAAACCACTTCTTTCTCCACAGAGGGCTGGTCACCTCCTCCCCATGCTATGCTGCCCAGTGCAGCCGTCTGGGAGCTGACCTTATTCGTGAAGACAGAGGCAAAAAAAGCAATGAGTAAATTAGCTTTTTCCACATCTTCTGTCACTAGGTTACCTCCCTCATTCAGTAAGAGGCCCACGTTTTCCTTGACTTTCTTCTTGTTGCTAACGTACCTGAAGAAACCCATCTTGTTACTCTTAACATCTGTGGTATGGGGAGGGCATTTGAGGAAAGGCCTCAGATAGTTTGGGGGATCCTTTGTGCCCTCTCAAGGAGTTGTCAGGTGCTATGGAGTCTTCCTGAAGTGCGGTAACTTTTTGTGGAGAGCCAGGAAGGTGACGACAGGTCCTTCTGTAGTTTGTCTTTCTTCTTGTGTGTCTCTCTGCTGTCATATGTTGGCCAATATGCACTCTCTCTCTCCTTGTACTGCAGGGGTTGGCAACTTATGGCATGTGTGCTGAAGCCGGCACACGAGCTGATATTCAGTGGCACTCGCGCTGCCTGGGTCCTGGCCACTGGTCCGGGGGCGCTCTGCATTTTTACTTTACATACAACAATAGTTAATTTAATTTTAAATGAAGCTTGTTAAACATTTAACAAAACCTTAAGAGTTATATATTATACCTTCTAAAAACACTAATTTAAGGTTTTGCATGCTAGTAATACATGTTACAGTGAATAAATGAAGACTCGGCACACCACTTCTGAAAGGTTGCTGACCCCTGTTGTACTGTTTCCTTGCATAGAACATGGGTGCATGCTCACAGGCTTGGATTGGAGAGCCTACATCGGACTGGGGAACTGGGAGGAGGAAGAGAAGCATGATGGGTACTCGATCCTCCATTGGTGGTGTGGGGGGTGACTGTGGGAGTTGACTGTCACAGTTCATCAAGTAGGGCTGATGTATCCTCCATGAATTTACCTAGTTCTTTTTTGAATCCCATTGTAATCTTGGCCTTCACAACATTCTCTGTGAAGGAGTTCCACAGGTTGAGCGTGCATTGTGTACTTTTCAATTGTATCTATAAAGGTGTAATGGGAGATGACAGAAGAAGAACCTACACAACATTAAAATTCTGATGATAACTTTTACTTTTCCCTCTTGTGTTGTGCTTAGTACCGCAGACAAAGAAGTCAAGGGTAAAAGCCCATCCCGGTTGTAGATGGAAGGCGTGCAAGAGCCGTGAGACAGCTAGCGTTGTTGATGCCAGGCTATGCAGCTGCCATCGAGCTGGGAGCGGAGCAGCTGTCACCATCAGTGAGATAAGTGTCTGGTTAGGTGAGAGCTCTGCTCACTGCCCACTTGGCTCCAGGTACAAATGCCCTGTTAGCTGGGGCTGGGTTTGTAACAAAATGTTCCTGACTAGCTGTGGTTATGAGGGAGACAAGGTCCCCATTTTCAGGGGCTGCTCATTTCTCTGTTCACAAGTGGTGTGTACTCTGCAGAAAAGGTTGGATCCAGGAGGATGATTCCAGGTGGTGAGTTGCTTGCTTTCCTCCCGTGTTTCCATCTCTCTCTCTCTCTCTTTTCTTGTGTGTTGGCCAACACTCTCTCTGTCAATCTGTCCTTGCCTCTTTTTGTGCTGTCTCCCTTCAGCACGCACAGGCAGGCGTGCTAGGTGTGCATCCACACAGGCTCGGTCTCAGGAGCCATGGAGAAGTAGGAGGGGAGGATTATGTCTTGGGAGGGGCTAGAGTCTGCTGTGCAGAGGGATTATATCTTGTGCCGTAACAAGGGGTGCATTTTAGTTGTAATACTAAAGGTGTAATGGGGGGGGAGGCAGAGCCCTGCCGTGTTGAAGAGGTGAAAAGAATAACCTATGTGACGTTGTCCACTGGGATGGTAACTTGTTTGGTTTTCCTCCTTGTGCTGCATTTAGTACCAAGGGAAAAGAAGTTACGTATTAGAGTCCACTGTCCTCATGCGATGGAAAGTGAGCGAGAGCGACGAGACGGTGAGCATTGTTCATGCCAGGCAAGAGCTGTTCAGCTGGGAGCTGAGCAGACACCGCTGTCAGTGAGATAAGTGTCTGTTTTGCTGAGGGTTCTGCTCACGGCCCCTCTGACTCCAGGTAGAGAGACCCTGTCAGCTGTGGCTGAATTTGTAAGAAAAGATTCCTGACTAGCTGTGATTATAAGGGAGACAAGGTCCCCATTTTCAGGGGCTGCTCATTTCTGTGGCCAGGAGCAAAGGATGACTCTAGGTGGTGAGTTGCTTGCCTTCCTTCTGTGCTTCTCTCTCTTCTCTACTGTGTTGGCCAGCACACTCTCTCTCTTTGTCCTTCCCTTTCCTGGTGCTGTCTAACTTTGTAGGACACGGGCAGGCGAGTTCGGTGTGTATCCCCACAAGCTACATCTCGGGAGCCAGGATGAAGTAGGAGGGGATGAAAATCCTGCAAGGCAGTGGGTGCGAGAGTTTAGAGTCACTCTGTGTTGACTGTGTCTCTGTTCATTGAGTTGGGCAGATGTAGATGGGTTGGGGGAGGGAGGCAGGGATGGGGACATTAATAGAGGTCTGTGTAGTGATAGTTCTTGCTTGACTTCATTAGTGTGCAGAGGAATTGTCTAGGAGCCCTAGCCAGAGGAGAAGGTGGCAGAAGTGGACCTGAGCATCCTTGTAAGGAGACGTTAACAGTCCTCAGCATTCTGCCTCTCACCAAACTGGCTGTGAGTAAGCCGTCAGTGCTTGGAATTCCTCATCTGTACTCGATGTAGTTCTCTTCAGAGGCCGTGTGCTTCTCCATTGGGTACGGGGCTCTGTTGGATTACGGCCGGAACTCCTCACCAGAAAATGTTGTGAAGGCCAAGACAAAAATGGGGTTAAAAAAAGAACTAGGCAAATCCATGGAGGGTCGGTCCATCAATGTCTGTTAGTCGGGATGAGCAGGGATAGTGTCTCTAGCCCCTTCTGCTTTCCAGGCAGCTTAGCGTCTCCCCCTTGGGTAGCGTTTCCCTCAGTCCTATGTGCCAGGGGAGTCTCTCTGCTCTGTTGGGCAGCGTTTCTTTCCTCTGGTCCTCTAGAGAACAGTAAAACTCCTCCAAACTCTACTCAGCTCTACTTTCCTCACCCCTACTTCAGTCAGAAAGGGAATTGTATTAGGTCTTTGTTGGGGCCTTAATTGGGTCTAGGTTATCCAATTACACGGTAGTAACCTTTCCCTAGTCCACAGGGAATAAAGCCTCAATAATTGTAGGGCTTTTATACCTCCCATCTACAACCCTCCTGCTGCTCTCTGGCCCTGCTGTATCACAGCACCCATGTCACTCTTGCTCCATGAGGGAAATATTTTGTGATTACCCTGCGTGGCCACACGGAGTCACTGTAGCTCTGTGCAGGAAATGCTCTGTGCATTACCCTGCGTGGCCACAGGGTGTCACTGTAGCTTTGTGCAGGAAATGCTCTGTGTATTACCCTGCGTGGCCACACAGTGTCACTGTTCCTCTGAGAGAAATGCTCTGTGCATTACCCTGCGTGGCCACACGGTGTCACTGTTCCTCTGAGAGAAATGCTCTGTGCATTACCCTGCATGGCCACAGGGTGTCACTGTAGCTCTGTGCAGGAACTGCTCTGTGCATTACCCTGCGTGGCCACAGTGTGTCACTATAGCTCTGTGCAGGAACTGCTCTGTGCATTACCCTGCGTGGCCACACAGTGTCACTGTTCCTCTGAGAGAAATGCTCTGTGCATTACCCTGCGTGGCCACAGGGTGTCACTGTAGCTCCACACAGGAACTGCTCTGTGCATTACCCTGCGTGGCCACAGGGTGTCACTGTAGCTCTGTGCAGGAACTGCTCTGTGCATTACCCTGCGTGGCCGCACAGTGTCACTGTAGCTCTGAGAAATGCTCTGTGCATTACCCTGCATGGCCACAGGGTGTCACTGTAGCTCTGTGCAGGAACTGCTCTGTGCATTACCCTGCGTGGCCACACAGTGTCACTGTTCCTCTGAGAGAAATGCTCTGTGCATTACCCTGCGTGGCCACACAGTGTCACTGTAGCTCTGTGTATTACCCTGCGTGGCCACAGGGTTTCACTGTTCCTCTGAGAGAAATGCTGTGTGCATTACACTGCGTGGCCACAGGGTGTCACTATTCCTCTGAGAGAAATGCTGTGTGCATTACCCTGCGTGGCCACAGGGTGTCACTGTTCCTCTGAGAGAAATGCTCTGTGCATTACCCTGCGTGGCCACAGGGTGTCACTGTAGCTCTGTGCAGGAACTGCTCTGTGCATTACCCTGCATGGCCACAGGGTGTCACTGTTCCTCTGAGAGAAATGCTGTGTGCATTACCCTGCGTGGCCACAGGGTTTCACTGTTTCTCTGAGAGAAATGCTGTGTGCATTACCCTGCGTGGCCACAGGGTGTCACTGTTCCTCTGAGAGAAATGCTCTGTGCATTACCCTGCGTGGCCACATGGTGTCACTGTAGCTCCACACAGGAACTGCTCTGTGCATTACCCTGCGTGGCCACAGGGTGTCACTGTAGCTCTGTGCAGGAACTGCTCTGTGCATTACCCTGCATGGCCACACAGTGTCACTGTAGCTCTGAAAGAAATGCTCTGTGCATTACCCTGCGTGGCCACACAGTGTCACTGTAGCTCTGAAAGAAATGCTCTGTGCATTACCCTGCGTGGCCACAGGGTGTCACTGTAGCTCTGAAATAAATGCTCTGTGCATTACCCTGCGTGGCCACACAGTGTCACTGTAGCTCTGTGTATTACCCTGCACCAGGCCTGTGCTGTGCACGCACCCCCAGGCCCCTCCCCTGAGCCCCCCTCATACACACCCAGCCTTCTGCCTGACTGCTTCACCCCCACCCATGACCCCAGCCCTCACTCTGGCACCCCCCCCCCACATCTCCATTCAACCCCCACCCTCAGCACCAAATGGGAGCTCCTGCACACACCCCTACACACATTCCCGCCTGTACCCCTCACACCAAATGGAAGCTGCCCAGGTAAGTACCCCACACCCAAACCTCCTGCCCCAATCCTGAGCCCCCTCCCTCATTGTATCTCCTGGCCAGACCCTTCACCCTCATCCTGTGCTAAGTGCATTCCCACTCTCAGCTCAGTGCAGAGAGAGGAAGAGAATGGGCCAGAACCAGGGAGAAGGTAGCTACCCACTGTATGTGGGGAGGGCCAGGACTCCAGACTGGCAGCGAGCTGAGCAGGTCTGGCAGCAGGGATGTCAGCTGGCAGGAGCCCGCAGATGGAACCCCTGAGCGGCAGTGGGCTGAGCTGCTCAGCCTGCTGTGGGTCTAGGGTCCCGGCCAGTGGCCCCACCCAGACAGCTGCTAGTCTGGGATTCTGGCTGCCTGACTATTGCCAGCTGGGGTCGTGACTGGAGGCCTTGCTCAGCCCATTGCTGGCCTAGGTGAAAAGAACCCCAGACCAGCAGTGGGTTGAGCGGGCCAGTGGCGTAAGATCAACATTTTAATGTAATTTAAAATTAAGCTTCTTAAACAAGGTTTTCAAAATGTTTATATTATTTAAATAAACTATTGTTGTATTGTAAAAGAGAGACTTATAGAGAGACCTTCTAAAAAACATGAAAAAGTATTACCCGCACTCAAAACCTTAAATTAAAATGAAGACTCAGCACACCACTGCTGAAAGGTTGCCTACCCCAGGTATAATCAATGACTTGGACTCTGGATACATTCTATGGGTGGTGTACCTGAGATCACTTATCCACTGTGGTTTTAAAAATGCCTGCACCCCAATCTGGATCTATGGTGGTTGTATTATGTATGTATCTTATGAACCTTGTAACCAACACTTGTAATCCCTCAGAACCTAAGCCTGACCGCAGCTGTACAGTGCCTTCCTTCTTAATGTTTAAAATCATACTTACACAAGTTACCTTCTACACTCTCATTGGCTATTTAAAATTTTGATTGAAGTTATTTTAATTAAAATAGACAAAATGTAGATATGGTTGTTGGGGACGCACTTGGCATAAACCAGGTAACTTAAAAGGATGGAAGGCCCTGAGAGCCGATGAAGTCCTCTTGCTCTGAGCCATAGTCTACCAACTCTCCTCCAGACTCCATGTTTGACCCTGAGTTGCTCTTGTGAAAGGGGCTGCTCCTTCTAGAAGAAAGAAACTAGTAAGAACCGGTTCGTAGCTAGGCAGACTTGGCTTGGGGCGGGTAATGTTCACATCATAAACATTGTAACAAGTTACTGTTTTGGTTAAAGTATAAAAGGTATGCGAGTTGTTTGTTTCGCATGCTTTTGATTTGAGCTCTGTGTGGCTTTTGACGCCTATTTGATATCTCAAATAAAGTTCTGTTTGCTTCTCCATCCTGGTGTGTCCTTTTGGAGCAGCGCACAACGGGCAACAAACTCAACCATTGCCACTTCAGGCACTGAGTGCCGGCAACAGTTTGGTCAAAGCAAGACGACAATTACTTACAATAGCACCCCTAAGTTACTATAAAAAGGGCTGCACTAGCTGGAGCTGAACGCGTATCATCGCCACGTCTCCCCACACATGCTCCAGGTACTGGTTCCATGACTTAGTGGGATGAACAAGAAAAAGGATGGTACATTGTGAGAGGGACCTAGAGGGTTTCAGAGCTGAAAAGCTAGGGGAGGAGATGGCTGCTCCCAGGTATGATGGTGATGGGTCTCATTAAGGTATCTGGATAGAAAATGCAGGGGCAAAAGCGTGTGGCCGGGCGCAGCTGAGGCTGAACGTTAATGGCCAGGGGTGATGAGGGCAATAAATCATCCCCCGGGCCCCCAGACTGGGAATCGGCTGAGCAGGAGCCATGGACAAGGTCAGCAGCCTCTCTATAGCTGCCCTGGTCAGGGGTAACCTTGAGCGCCATACGCCAGGGATCCGCCCTGCCCCGCTGGGCTTCTTTACCCAAAGCTGGGCAGCCGCGGGGAGCGGTACGGCCGGGCTGTGCCGCCCTGCTGGGCCTGGGCCCGGGCCCGGGCTGTGACCCGCTGCCCGGTGTGTCTTCTCCTTCCATTGGTGCAGTGACTGCGGGGGCTCTGCCCCCCTAGAGGAGAAGGATCATTGTAGCCACATGGGCCAGTGACTTCTGTGTGTCCCTCAGCCCCCCCACGTGGGGGGGGAATGAGCGCTGGCAGCCCCCTGGGGCAGTGTCCCGTGTCCCGCCCCCGCTGCCGCAGTGACCCCGGGGGGGTCTCCACTATTTGGGCAGCGACCCCCCCCCCCAGGGGAGTTTCTGGCCCAGTCAGGGCAGCGTGAGGGCGCAGCGGCTTCAGCGGGTGCCACTGAGCATGCGCCGGGCGTGGTCCGCGCGCCTGCGCACTCTCAGCCCAGGTGGCCGCCGCCGAATCCGCTTCCTGGGTGTGAGCCGGTGACGCCGCGTCCGCAGGGCGGGGCCAGGCTGGGCTCGAGCCAGCGGTCGCGCCCCGATGCTGGCGCACCTCGGGCAGGAAGTGACGTGAGCCCAGCGCCGGGCGGAGGGTGTCGCGGTGCGCGTGGGGGTTCCGGCCCGCTCGCTGATTGGCGGAGAGACCCCGGGGCAGCCGCGCGCGTGGGGCGGACCGAGACTCCCGGAGTCGGGGGTGGGGGAGGGGCAGAGGATGTGAAATGGGGGGGGGGGGCAGAGGGTGGTTCAGCGCCAGGTTCATACCTGGGTAGGTTTTGGCGGGTGTCTGGAATGGGCACCACGGACACACATTCATGTGCCTCCCCACGTGGTGTCTGTCTAGGTTTTGACTTCGGTTTGTTGGATCTGTGCTGCAGGCAACCGAAAATAAGGACATTGATTCCAGTTGTTTCAGTCCCATTCCCTTTATTCATTAATTGGGTAGTAACTTGTTGGGCTTTGTCCATATCATTAGTAATTGGTATAAAGTGGGTCTCCTTACGGGCCAGTAACGATTTTAGCTGTAACTGTAGTGGGGGAATGTAGGCAAGAAAGGTGGGTCACAGGGGGTTACTCTCCTGACCCCCAGCTTCTTCCCCACCTGTTGCTGTCCCGGCCCATCAGGGTAAGCAGCTGCTGCACCGGGACACTTTGTTAACTTAGCTTTATCTCTGTGATGGCCCAGGAGCCAAAGTTTGCTGACCCCTGAATTATAGGGTTGGCTTATGAATGGGTCATAAAATTTTTCCATTTGTACTTACCCATCTTGCGGGGGGTTGGCTTATAAACAGACTGGCTTACGATCTAGTATATACGGTAAGTCAGGAACTCTTCCCAATCTTAAGGATTGTAGTGCATTGGTGATTGTACTCATGACATATTCTCCATATACAGAGCATATAATCTCTTTTCCTAAATGTTGATCCCTGTGCTGCTCATTGTTTAAAGCGATTAACTGTTTCATTTTCTGTTGAGTCTTATTAAAAGTTGGGTTATGTCATGCATATTATAAAGAGTAAATCGCTCTTCCTGTTTTGCTTTGAAAGGTAGCTATAATGAGTACCTCATATCATCCTTCAGCCTCATATTCAAGTTTGTATAAGGTTAAACTTCCACCCGTTATCCAATTATTACAACTGGCTTTGTCTCCCCAAGTTCCATAAGGTGTCCCGTGTTTCAGGGAAGTTGAATTAGTTATTGAGGAGGTAAAGGTTTTACAACTGAAGGACATAAATCCACACCATGTAGAGGTGAAGCATAGGAGTTTATTACACACAGCGCTGGCAGAGTGTCACCTTGCTTATTAGGCTCAGAGACACTGTCAATCAATTGATTACAATAGAATATATGGCTTTTCCATGGGCGGGGGAAAGTGACAGGGTAGGCAGTTCCACACCCCGGGATAGGTCTGGCTGCAAGACAAGATAGCACATTAGCCAATGGTTAACAGGTTACATAATGTCTCCGCCCATGGTCTTAAGTTAGCACGTTAACATTTAATATATATTTTATCCTAATAACATTTTAAGTATTAATCAATGTTGAATTCTGATTTGGGGTACATAGGAATGGAGTAGCTCCTCTGATTGTCAAGCAGATACATTCCTAGGAGTTAAAACAAAGAAACAGTGAAAGTATATGGCAATAGAGATTGTCTCCTCTGTGTTTTAAGGCAGGCATTGGTCCCTGGGAAAGGAAGGTGGGAGGATGCCATATCTTATAATGACATGTGCCAACCTTTCATAAACTCAAGGTTGGATCTGTGGGAAGAACGTTTCCCTATAGAACAAACTAACAACCGAAACAGGGCTTCTTTGTTCAATCTACAACTCTGAGTAAGACACAATTATTCCGTTCTCGGCTCTAACACCTGGCAATTTGCTGACTAGGCTTATTTTGGCAAAGCAAGGTTATCTTTTGTTTATTCTGCTTCTCTTAGCTGATCACTGTTTGCTAGGCCTCTGGTCCCTTGACCATACTCTGGAGTTTGGGTCTGGAAAAGAGCTGACACAATCCACATACTAGGTTGTTATATAAAATGCACATGGATTTTAACCCTTCAGTCCCTACTCTTGACCCTAGGGTTCCCTAACCCGCCAGGTCACATATACCAATTTTAATGTACTCAGCCTACTGCGGAGTTGCCGGTAAAGCACCAGTACCATCAGGAATGTCAGGATAGACTCCCCACATAACTTGACAAAATAGCACCGAGATCCATCCCCAGGGGACTTTATCACCTGAGATGGCATCACCCATAATCATCGTTTTAACCTCCACGGCCTGGTTCTATCCCTTCTAGTGCTTCACATGGGCCTGGTCCACAGTTTTCCCTATCTGAATGTACGTCAGACGGCCTTCCCCAATATGCCTCTGGGCCTCGGACACCAACTCCTCGATCTTTGCCTGCAGGGCGTGTAGCCACTCCTCGAGATACTTACTGCCATAGTGCCATTCCGGATCCCATGTTAGGTTACCCATCATTGATGCAGTACGGTGGAGCCGCGTCCCATCAACAGTCATGGTTGACCTTCGGGGGACCGTCATGCACACGGCTGGATGTCTCGAGGGGCAGGGCTTTCCATTTAGCTTGATGGAGTGGTTCTGGGCGTCGCTGGGGATGGGATATAGGGTTCCACTGCTTCCATAAGGGCTGGGTGGACCCGGCCATTGAGGAGATCGGTTACAATTCCCCGTGTGATGAGGGCCAAAGTTTGTCCTGCTCTCCTACAACTCTCCTGTAGTGCCTTTATTTTTGTCCCATTTATTAGCAGACTGGTGACTTCTTGGCCCAGGTATTTTGTTATATCTGATGAGGTGGATACAGAGTTTGAGAGATCCTTTAAGCTGTCTAGGATAAATCGACTGGCCTTAATAGTATCCAGTCCTCCCTGGGCATTAGAGATTATAGCATCTGCCACCCTTGATTCCAGCTGGTCCTTCCTTTCAGCTTGGTGTGCTATGGTATAGGTGTTGCAAACAGAATTACCTGCACCAAACCATCCTGCAAGGGTATCTAGTAATCCCCTCCTCTGTCTAGTTAAGCACTCACCAATTTGGTTTGTTAGGCTAGTAATGTTTGTACTCATTTGAGGCCTGACCTTTGCATATTGTTTGTTCTCTACCTCTAAAGGAATACGCACCTCGACCCTGTAAGTGTGGAATACCACCGAGGTGAGGACCGATAGTGCTGGTCCTATCATTATAATCCTGGTTCTGGAACAGGGATTTGTGCAGGGCGTGACATACAATTGGGTGGTTCCACTCTGTCTCTGATAACCCAGTTAATTGTTACCAGTTGTGGACATTCTAATTTGGGCCATCGTTTAACAAATATGTGCCATGCCTTTGGGGTTACCTGCATCCGTGCTTTAAGTGGTAAGCTCCATCCTGAATCAGCAAGTTCAACCTCCACAGGTACCATGTCGGTATAATTGGCGCATGATCTTTCATGAGTGTTTGGTTTCTTTCTCCCAAAATTCCATACAAATTCCAGTATCGAGGTCTGTGCGTTCCCTCCCAAGCCATCATGGCAATATGCCATGTAGTTGTGCTCAAATGAGGGATAGCTCTCTTGATTTATTTACATACAAAGCTATATTTGCATTTTTAATGGCTTTTTTTAAATTCTTCCCAACACTTCCTCTTCTATATAAGACATGCGTGTACCTCTCCCTTTATGTTCAGACATTTGGCTACATTTCTTTTTTTGTTTTTTACTTTGGAGAAGTTAGGGTTTTGCAAACATAATGTTGATTCCCACTGACTCCTCTGGGCATCTGTTAAGGAGATCAGTGAGTATATGGGATGTATGGAGCATGAATTTCCCTGTGACAGTGTATGATTCACAAGCTTTCACAGCTCAGGGAGCTGCTATGAACTCTGGTAATCCCTGGGATACAGGGGTTTTAAGGTAGGTAAGTATGCTTCCTGAAGCTGGCTTAGCACAGCTGAGTACTGGGTCCGGCTGTGGCTGCAGTAAAGGTGGAATGGCTTTCCCATATCGGGTAAGCCCAGGCTGGGGGCGGAGGCTAAAGCCTGTTTTATTTTTATAAATGCCTCCTCTTGTTGTGTGCCCCATATTACTAACTCATTTGCAGGCTTTCCCCCTCTAGTGAGGTTTTGAAATGGTTCCACCATCTCTTGAGTGCTCTGGTATATAGGTTCTACAGAAATTAAGGAGTCCCACGACCTTCCAGACTTCCTTAACTGTCCGTGGTTTCTTTAACTCTAAAATTGCCTGCTTTTTGTCTACTGTGAGTGCCTTCTCTCCCTTGGAGATGTTATGCCCTAGGTATAAAACCTTCTGCAATTGCAATTGAGCTTTCTTCGGGCTTAATTTAAGTCTTGCCATGCAAAGATATATATAAACAGTCTGTCTAGGGTTTTTAAATGGTCCTTTTTATTTGAGCTGGCAATTACTAAAGTATGTAAATAATTTGCTATCACAGTATCCCCTTCCAAAGGCACTCCGTGCTATTACTTCTGCCATTGCCCTGTGGAAGATGGAGGGAGAATTATGGAACCCCTGAGGTACTGGGGTCCAAGTGTACTGCTGGTCTCCTACTGTAAATGCAAATTTCTCCTGACTCTCCTTTGCAAGGGGAATATTCCAAAATCCATTAGCTACATCCAGGACTGAGAATACTGAGTGTCCTGGGGTTAGCAAATTCAGAATAGTGGCAGGGCTTGCCACAATAGGATGTGCCTTGGGAGTCACCCGGTTAAGGTGGGTGTAGTCTATAGTTAACCTCCAGGTCCCGTCTGGCTTCCTGATGGGCCAAACTGGGGAGTTAGTTGTGGAGGTGTTTTTTAAATTACCCCTCTAGATTCTGCATAAATATATAGTCACTAAACTGCCTCTAAGGCTTTGGGTTTAATAGGATCCTGCCTGTGGGCGTTGTGAGTTGGTCCTTCTACAGACAGAGGCTTCATGTTTACTAGCCCACACTCTTGTTTATCTGTTGCCCACACCTCAGGGTGAAGGGAACACGGGGTTTCTACTAGACTCCCCCCCTCCCCGGTATTATTACCTATTACTGGCAATCATGGCTATATTTTTAGATGATTTTTCCTGTTTGGACCCTTTGGCCCATTCAATGCAGCTAGCTCTGGGGTTGGTTACTCCCACGAGCTCCTTAAGGAGATCTATGCTGCACATTGTGTCTCCCTGCTCAGGGCAAACCCCCATTTGACAGAATTTGAAGATATGGTCACAGTCAATTTCTACTGCCTGGCTAAGGGTTGCTTTTAATTTTCCACCTTCCACCCCTTCAATCCATATGGTTCTACAGGTCAGGGGAAGATCTTGGCTGGTTATTGATACCGAGACTGCTGTGTCTATTAACATGTTGCACTGTCGGCCCCCCACTCGTGCATTTAAAAACATCCTGGGGTCGCCTTCAGTTCCAGCCACAGAGGCCGCTGATACCTATTTGCTAGCCAGGAGTTTGAGCAACTCCTGGATTTGTTTATCCTTTCCTTGTTCTTGGGAATAAGAGGGAGGATTTCCGGCACTTGTGTCATATAAAATAGCTTCCCCCCAGAAATGTTAGGGTACACTTACCCCATATACTAGTATGCATGTGCGTATTGATGATGGGTATGTATGGACTTGTGGTGTACTTATTAAGTCTGTGGGTAAAACTTTGAAAAATCCCCTTTGCCATCCTTCACTGTTTATTGATGTAGGTAAAAGGTCTCTAGACATCTAGATAGGTCATCTTTTCCTAGGAATGTAAAGGGTCACAATATACATATGCTGACTTTGCCTTAGCTTAAACAGACAGGGTTTTAGCCTGTAGGTCTCTTGCATTACAGCCAAACTTAGGTTTATAGATTTATATTAAAAATATTACAATACATCAAATACTTAAACTCATATCTTTTCTTATATCTATGCAAACAAGCAGATTAATCCTTAGAGCTGCACGCTGAGACATGTGTTAATCTGGAGTCACTGCAAGACAGAACAGGGAGTGACTCAAAATTAACATGGGACGTAGATAAGATCAGGGTGTGTCCCTGTGGGGAGGGGGTTTCAGTTGTTGCTAAAGGAGGGAAAGTTACTCAATTTCTCTCTGTCTCTGCCTCAGGATTTTGGGGTTGAGCTTTCTGGTTCAGATGCTGCTGCCCCGATTGTGGTCTGGGAGCGCAGGCTGAGCAGCTGCTGCTCCCGCAGTGGGATCACAGCTGGGGAGTGACCGTGAGTAAAGCTTCCTCTGTGCCCAGCCAAGGTGAGGATTTCCTCCAGTTGCAATTAGCCCCATAGGACATCCCAAGGCTCTGTCCACACCAATTTCTGAGTCAGAGACTCTAGGCGATTGATAGAGACTTCAGGGAACTGGGGATGGGTATGAGGGTGATTCTGCAGAAACAGCCCCTCCTCACCCCACATGTCTTCCCCCTTAGCAATTGCAGGAGCCGATCCAGCCATAGGAGAGCGAACCCCCAGGATTCTCTGTCAGCCAGAGGGGGAGAGACAGGGGAAGGGGAGACACAAGGAGAAAAAGGAGAGAGACTGAAAAGGGCAGTGGGAGAAATAATTAGGGAGAGAGATTTCCAGATCTCTGACTGGCCCCCACACACTTACTACAGCATCTTTCTGTTGGTATCCAGGAAGTTGGTGGGCAGATCCCGCCCACTGCTCAAGGACCTCCCCTGAGCCTAAGGGGAGGATCCACAGGTCCATGATACCAAATAACGGCAGATTCACTTTCCTGTGAGCAAGGTGAGGTGCAGAAAGAGAAAAAGCCAGTTCCTGACTCTCCCTGTTCCCCCTGCTGTGGGAGTGCGCTGCCCTGGGGGCAGTGTCGGGGAATCCCCCAGGGTCACTCCTTTTCTTCTGCGCTTCTCTCCCATCTGGTTCCCAGACTTTGTTACTGAGAGGGTTTCAAAATGTCTCGGTGGTTTAGTGCTTGTGGGAGGGGCCGGGCAGTGCTGTAATAAAGTGGCCAAGCATTTCCCCCACATAGAGTCGTAGAACTGTAGGGCTGGAATGTACCGTGAGAGGGCAGCTAGTCCGGCCCCCGGCACTGAGGTGTTTGTCTGACCCGTCCTTAAAAACCCCCAGTGATGGGGATTCCACTGCCTCTCTTGCTAATCTAGTCCAGTGCTTAATTACGGTATATCAGATCCAGGACTGGCCCCCGGGCACCCCATTGTATACATCCTCCCATTGGACAGTGAACCGCTAATGGTTACTGTCTGAGTGCAGCCTTCCAACAACATTGTCACCCATTTTGTAGCACTTTTATGTGCACCACATTTCCCTAGTTCACTGTGAGAATGTCATGGGGGCCTGTGTCAAAAGCCAAACTAAAATCAAGATATGTCCTGTCTACAGTGTCCCCTGGAACTGTAAATCCACTACCCCTGTGAAAGCAGGAAATGAGATTGAATTGGCATTATTTGTTTTTAGAAATCCAGTCTGGATCTAACTTATCACCTTACTGTCCTCTAGGTGCCTACAAATTGATTGTATAATAATTTGTTCATTCCAGGTATCTAAGGAAGGCTTGACTTTATTCCTCAGTCCTCTTTGTTCCCCTTTTAAAAGATGGGTACTGTGTTTTCCCTTCTCCAGTCTTCACCATTCTCCAGGCATTCTGAAAGATAATTGCTAATGGTTCCCAGATTGCTTCAGCTGATTCTTTGGGCACCTTAAAATGAATTTCATGGCTGACAACAATATATATAATGTATCTACATATTTTTAACCTGTTCTTTCCCTATTGTGGTTTCTGTTTTTTCCTTCTCTTGGTTAATAATAAAGACCCTATCTGAACTGTGGGATGATCTTCAAATAATTGCAGCTGAGTTGCAAAGAAGGCTTGGAAAATTGCAGAAAAGTAATAATG
Source organism: Mauremys mutica (assembly GCF_020497125.1). Classification (NCBI taxonomy): domain Eukaryota; kingdom Metazoa; phylum Chordata; order Testudines; family Geoemydidae; genus Mauremys; species Mauremys mutica. Next base: position 55,633 of record NW_025422823.1, read on the forward strand.
GACCTTTATTAATTGCTGTAATTTGGAAAAGCCACAGCAGACCTATTTGTTTAAGAAAAATCTGCTGGCATAATATAAACACTCAACTATTACATGATGCCTGTGAATTGTTTTGGTAACCAGACAATTGGGTGCAGCTACAGGGCCATAACATGGGTGGGGTGAGTGGGGCAGCCACCAAGGGCACAAAGCGGGGCTGGGGAGTAGAAAAATGGGGCAGAAAAATGAGGGTGGAAATTTGCGTCACAGACTGTGAAATCGGGTCTCCGGCTGCCCGGCTCTGAAGGCAGAGTGGCGAGTGGCAGCTGCCGGCTGGATGCCTCGCTCTGAAGGCAGCGCCACCACAGAACAGAGGTAAAGGTGGCAATACTAAGCCACTCCTACTTCTCTGCCTTCAGAGCTGGGCACCGGCCAGCATCCACCGCTCTCTCGCGACCCAGCTCCAGGCAGCGCCGCTGCCAGCATCACCTCAGGAGTAAGGGTGGCAATACCACGAACCCCTGGTGGGCTTGCAACCCCCTATTGGGTCTGGGCCCCTAGTGTGAGAAACGCTGTGGAGAAATCACACTTTTTTTGGGTTACTCACTACATCATTAGCAAATTTTGCAGGTGTATAACTCATCCGCAAAGTTCACTATTTATGCCATGACCAATGTTTGAAAATGGTACGATTCCCCGTCCCCCCTGTGATTTAAGCAGTACCCTACTTATTGCCTTCCCTGTCCCTTGCTAGGGGTAACTTCTTTTGTGAGTTAATCTTTGTGATTTTGTCCCCACATTCTGACGGTACTCAGTGGGGGGGGGGGGCGACAATAACAGAAAATGTGGAAATGGCAGAAGTGCTAAATGCCTTTTGTTTCCATTGTCACCAAAAAGTTTAGCAGCAATTGGACATCTAACTTAACGAATGCCAGTGAAAATGAGGTAGGGTCAGAGGTTAAAATAGGGAAAGAACAAGTTAAAAATGACTTAGGTTAGATGTCTTCAAGTCAGCAGGGCCTGATGAAATGCACCCTAGAATGCTGAAGGAGCTGACTGAGGAGATCTCTGAGCCATTAGTGATTATCTTCAAAAAGTCAAGGAATATAGGAGATATTCCAGAGGACTGGGAAAGGGCAAATATAGTGCCCATCTATAGAAAGGGGAAGTAAGGACAACCTGGGGAATTACAGACCAATCAGCTTATTTAAATTCCCCTGAAAAATAATGGAACAAATAATCAGTTAGCAACAGATATTAAAGTGAAAAATAACAGTCAGCATGGATTTGTCAAGAACAAATCATTTCCAACCATCCTAATGTTTTTTTTCCTGTCAGGATAACAAGCTTGTGGATAGAGGGGAAGTGTATATCTTGACTTCAGTAAGGCTTTTGATACTGTCTTGCATGACCTTCTCAGAGAAATACAATTGAGACGGAACTACCATTAGGTGGGTGCATAACTGGTTGGAAAACTGTTCCTAGAGAGTAGTTTCGAGTGGTTCACAGGCAAGCTGGAAGGGCATATCGTGTCGGGTCCCACCAGGATCAGTTCTGGGTCTGGTTCTGTTCAATATCTTCATCAATGATTTAAATAATGGCATGGAGAGTACACTTAAAAAGTTTGTGGACGATACCAAGTTGGGAGGGATTGCAAGTGTTTTGGAAGTAATTCTTCCACTCTAGTCTGTGATGATTAGGCCTCAGCTGGAGTATTATGTCCAATTCTGGGTGCCACATTTCAGGAAAGGTTCGGAGAAAGTTCAGAGAAGAGCAACAAAAATGATGAAAAGTCTAGCAAACATGACCTATGAGGGAAGATTGAAAAACTTGGGTTTGTTTAGTCTGGCGAAGAGAAGACTGAGACGGAACATGATAACAGTTTTCAAGTACATAAAAGGTTGTTACAATGAGGAGAGAGAAAAATCATTCATATTAACCTCTGAGGCTAGGACAAGAGGCAATGGGCTTAAATTGCAGCAATAGTGGTTTGATTTGGACGTCAGGGTGGTTAAGCACTGGAATAAATTGATATTTCACAACCTCCCCAGACAATCAGTGGAAATTTTTAAGAGCAGGTTGGACAAGACACCTGCCAGGGATGGTGTAGATAATATTTAGGGTATGGCTACACTTGCAGCTGTACAGCGGTGCCGCGGGAGCGCTCCCGCGGCAGCGCTTTGAAGTGCGAGTGTGGTCGCGGCGCCAGCGCTGGGAGAGAGCTCTCCCAGCACTGCAGGTACTCCACCTCCCCGTGGGGATTAGCTTACAGCGCTGGGAGCTGCGTTCCCAGCACTGGGGCAGTGTTCACACTGGTGCTTTGCAGCGCTGTAACTTGCTGCGCTCAGGGAGGTGTTTTTTCACACCCCTGAGCGAGAAAGTTGCAGCACTGTAAAGTGCCAGTGTAGCCAAGGCCTTAGTCCTGCCATGAGTGCAGGGGACTGGACTAGATGACCTTGTGAGGTCCCTTCCAGTCCTATGATTCTATGCTTGTGCTGTTCTTTTGTACTCGCGCATAGCAATTTGTCCATGATTCAGATTTTGTAGGAATCCTTTTTATTGTCTGGTCATTAAAGACCGCCTATTGGCAGTTTCCTATTCTTTCTGTCTTTCCTTTGCATTGCGATCGTTTGCTGTTGCTCCTTTAGTAGTGGTCTGAGAAAGTGCCAGCTCTCCTTAGAATTTTATTCCCATGGGACATCGCTGAGATGGGTTTGGGCCCTTTGGGGTGTTGCCTGATATGCTGGGTTGCCACTGAGGCAGCCTGTTCTGCCAGTCTGGGTGCCCTTTATCTGGCCGGGTTAGGCTCGCAAGCCTCTTCCAGCCAAGCACATGGGCAGGGTCATGCCCAGCTGCACAGAGAGACAGATCCGCTCTGGAAAGATTCAGCCTTAGGGTCCTGCCCCAGCACTCTGGTGCCCGCTCCCTGTAAGGGGGACAGACCCAAAGGTTTTATGAAATTCACCTCCTCCCTCACCGTGGAGGGAGATATGCACAACTTCTGCGCCCCCCCCCCCCCAGTTAGAAATTACATACTAAACTTATTTCTGGTTTATAATATAACCCACTTTATTCACTTAAAATTCACCTTCTGTAGTTATAGGAGATAACAGACAGAACAAAGCAGATTACTAACCAAATAAAGCAAAATACACAAGCTAAGCTTAATATACTTAAAAAAACAGGTTACACAATAAAAAAATAAATTTGTTAGTCTCTAAGGTGCCACAAGTACTCTTTGGTGTTTTTGCTGATACAGACTAACACGGTTACCACTGTGAAGCAGGTGAAACAATGTAATTTCTTTCTCTGAATGTTATTTGAGGCAGGTTGCAAAATTTCTGTGGTTCAGAGTTCCAGTTATATTTCTTTTCAGACTGGACCCCTGTCTCAGTCTGGAGTCCCCGCTGTCCTTACCTACAGGTGGCTTTAGCAGTCTTTGTTGTTGAGCAGACACGCTATGGAGAGGAGTCATCTCGTTTGCTTTCCTCCCCACCCTTAAATAGGATTTACATAAAGCGGGAATCTTTGGTTTTCCATACTTGACACACACACCCTTTTCTTCCAGTGGCAAGTTACGAGAAGTCCCAGGTGTCAGGGACTCACAGATTGTGTGGTCCCTGGGGGAACCCCCTTCAGTGATGCAGCCCTTCTTGTGGTTCCCCTCTCTCGGGGGTTAAGCGCCTCCACCTCCTGGAACTGCACCTCTCTGAGCCTTAGCACACCCATCTCTCGCCATGGGCCCCCTCAGCGAGTCCACTTGCTCTGGACCCTCCGGGGCCTCTAGTCCCAGAGGGAATGATGCAACCTGTTCTCTAGACCAGAGTGACTGTCAGTCAGCGTAAAACAGGAGGGTTTATTGAGCATCTGAAAACAGCATAGGAAAGTCTCAGGGCCCTCAGGCCTGGCCTCCCTCAGCACAGCACCTCCCAGTCTTCCCTGCATCCAGGTGGGCTCTGCCTGCTCTCTCTCTCTCCAGCCCAGAGCTCTCTTGCTTCCCAGCTGGGCATCTGATATCACCTGCCTTTCTGAAGTCCGTTGTCCTTATTTTCCTGCTTTAACACCTTCCTTCTCTTAGAATACAAAATCATCATTTCATGAACACTTTTGCCCATATTGCTTTCCACCTTCCGCTTCCTAACTCCTGCCTGTTAGAATCAACCCTATGATGTGGAAAAATGATCCACGTGTTGTCTTTGGAATCAGATTAGCCTGAGGCACCGTTATTGATTATGAGCATGCAAAGGGTGACAGCTATTTGGAGCTGCCCCCCCGATTCAAGGAACACACAGCTTTTTAAAGCTTAAAACCACAGAGAAATTACACATACTTCTGCATCAGTTACCTTGTTTGGAATACATGGCAAAATCAATACAGGTCAAAAGCAAAAAGAACAATCATCTCCCTTATTTGGCCCTTCCTGTTGTTGTTGTTCTCAGTCTGGTCCTTTTGCGGTTTGACTTTTCTAATGCTTCTATTGTGGTTATATATGTCTTAAGCTTGGCTATTGCAAATTGTTCTGTTTGGGGACTTTCCACTTCACCTTCTCCTGCCCCCTATACACAGAAAGCCATTGTTTGGTTTTGGAGACTTTTCATTTGGCTCTTCATAAACAAAAGAAGCTTGGCCAATGCTTTGGGCCTACTAGCTTGACCAACATTGACGCCTACCAAATTTTCCTTCACACCTAAAATGCCTGGTGTCTGGTTAAAATCCTCCTGGTTACTACTTCCATCTTCTGAAGCAAACAAGTGTGCCCAACGCATTCCAAGAGCTCATTGGACACTTTGTCATGCAAACAACAGAAATATTCAAAACACAATTAGTAATGGGGGGGGGGGGGGGACATGTGACTAACTACCGAGACACCTGTCAGAAAAGGAATTCAAACAAACACAGAGTTGAGAACATCCATCTGCGAAGAAAGAGCCGGGGGGAACTGTGATGGGATGTGACTGTCGTGCTCTCACACTTCCCCTTCTTGCCCTGACAGGCTGCAGTGTCACATCCCACCTTTCCAGGGAGCAGGGAAGGGAAATGGCTGCCATGGAGCCAGCTCAGGTAGGGATTATCCGTTTTACAGAGGGCGACCAATCCAGGGCTGGCTCCAGACACCAGCGCGCCAAGCGTGTGCTTGGGGCGGCATCCCCATGGGAGGGCGGCAGGCGACTCCAGCGGACCTCCCGCAGGTGTGCCTGCAGAGGGTCCGCTGGTCTCGCGGCTTCAGTGGAGCATCTGCAGGCACGTCTGCGGGAGGTTCACTGCAGCCGTGGGACCGGCAACCGCCAGAGCGCCCCCCGTGGTGTGCTGCCCTGCTTGGGGTGGTGGAAATCCTAGAGCCGCCCCTGGACCAATCTATAAGTTTAAGCTTTATACAGGGTAACACTGATAGAGAGAGATGCACAGCTCTTCTCCCCCCCCCCCCCCCAAGTATTAATACATACTTTGTTCTGTCGGTTACTTCCTGGAACCACTTACAGAAAGTAGGATTTATTTAATAAAATCACCGTTTACTCATTAATTAACCCAAAGTGAATTACCAAGCAAAATAAAATAAAACATGCAAATCTATGTCTAAGAAATTGAATACAGATAAAAACCTTGCCCTGTAAGCTTCCTTTTACAGACTCGTCTCCTAGTTTGGGTGCAGCAGTCACTCACACCCCCTGTAGTTACTGTCCTTTGTTCCAGTTTCTTTCAGGTATCTTTGGGGGTGGGGAGGCTCTCTCTTTAGCCAGCTGAAGACAAAATGGAGGGGACTCCCAGGAGTTTAAATAGACTTTCTCTTGTGGGTGGAGACCCCCTCCTCTCTCCTATGCAAAGTCCAGCTACAAAATGGAGTTTTGGAGTCCCCTGGGCAAGTCACATGTCCATGCATGACTGAGTTCATTACCAGCCAAGCCACACTCCTGGGAAAGGTCAGATGTGGACTGATGTCTCCAAATTCATTGTTGGCGTAAGGGCTTCTTGACTGAGCACGTACTGAGAATAGTCTTTTCTCACGAAGCCAACCAACTGCTTCACTAAAACCTACTAAGAATCAGACAAGTATACACAGAGCGGGTGCAAGCTTGTTTCATGCCGTAGGCGAAACTTCCACCTTGTGCCCGCCCCCAAGCCCTGTGGCAGCTCTCCGCCTCCCCGCCTCTGCCCTAAGGTGCCCCCCTGTGGCAGCTCCCCCCCCCACCTTGAGGTGCCCCCCCCACGGCAGCTCCCCCTGGCTCGGGCAGCCCTGCGGCAGCTCCCTGCCCCAGCTCACCTCTGCTCTGCCTCCCCCCCCGAGCACACCATCGCCGCTCCACTTCTTCCGCCTCCCAGGCTTGTGGCGCCAATCAGCTGTTTGGCACCAGAAGCCTGGGAGGGAGAGAAGCAGAGCAGGGAGGCGTGCTCAGGGGAGGAGGTGAAGCAGAGGTGAGCTTGAGCAGGGAGCGGTTCCCCTGTGTGCTGTGCCCCTCCTTACTTGCTGCAGGCGGCCCTCCCCACTCTCCTCTGTCCTAGCTCCCTCCGCCTAAATGCCGATGACGACCAGGGCGGCCGAAGATCCAGTCGCCGCTGAAGGAGCCAAAATGTCGCCCCCCCCAAATGCTAGTGCCCTAGGCGACTGCCTAGGTCACCTAATGGATTGCACTGGCCCTGAGTATACAGCCAATATTCATACCTTTGAATACAAAAATGATATGTGCATACAAATAGGATTAATAGATTCAGTAGATCATAACCTTCACATAGATATGTTAACTGGAATATGTAGCATAAAACATATTCCAGTTATGTCATATATACATTCATATATGGTGGGGGGTAGTCAGGGGCAGAGGGTCCTGGGTGGTCAGGGAGCAGGGGGTGGTGGAAGGGGGATGAGTCCCGGGGGGTGACATCAGGGAACGGGGGTGTTTAATGCGGTAAGAGTCCCGTGAGGGCCGTCAGGGGGCGAGAAGCAGGGAGGGCATAGCCTCCCCTAACCGGCCCTCCATACAATTTTGGAAACCTGATGTGGCCCTCAGGCCAAAAACTGTGCCCACCCCTGCCTTATCCTCTCTTGCTTAGGGTTAGGGTAGGGAGAAGTAGTAACTGGCTTGTTCTGCAGCATGGGATGTTTAGGTTGGATCTTAGGAAAAACTTTCCAGCTGTGCGTATAGATAAGTACAGGAATACGTTCCCAAGAGAGGTTGTGGAATCCTGGTCGCTGGAGGTTTTTAAGCAGAGGTTAGACAGATGGTCTGTGTATACTGGGTCCTGCCTCAGGGCTGGAGGATGGACTAGCTGACATCTCGAGGACCTTTTACCCCATATGTTTCTGTGATTTTATGATTCATGATCCTAGCCCTTCACTTTGACGTTGTCTCCCTCTGGAGAATGGGGTCTGTCTTTAGTAGTTTCTTTAATGAAAAATATGCATGGGTCAGCTTCCCTCTCAATGTGCTTTGTTAGTCACTGGGTGCGAAGGAGTGAAACATGATCAAAAACTGTCCACATATGAATGTGTAATGACTGGGTCCAAGGGAAGCAGAATGTGAGAACACAACTGTATTGCACTTTGTGATGTCTGTGCTGCCTCTGAGAGAGACCCTCCCAGCCTGGGTCCCCAGACTGGCCTTGGCGGGCTGTATGTAACTGCGAATGTGTTGCAGATTGGGCTGGAGCTCAGTCTCTTAAGCCTGAGCTGCAGCGTCTACACCAGCAGTATATGTACCCCTGGGGTACGCAGAGGTCTTCCAGAGTTGCTATGGAAAAATCACTAGCCAAGTCAGTACAGAGTAAAATTTCATACAATGACTTGTTTATACTGATCTATATGATATACATTAAAATGTAAGTACAATATTTATATTCCAATTATTTATTTTATAATGATATGGTAAAAAATGAGTAAGTCAGCAATTCATGGTGTGCGGTGACACTTTTGTATTTTTGTCTGATTTTATAAGCAAGTAATTTAAAATGAGGTGTAACTTGGAGGTACGCAAGACAAATCAGGCTCCTGAAAGGGGTACAGTAGTGTGGAAAGCGACCGATCTACACAGCTATTTTTAATGTGCTAGCACCTACAGTGGCGCACCCGTAGGGAGACACATCTCAGAGAACCATTGTTACTGCACAAATTGAGTAAGTTCTTATTTTGCGTGTTACCTGATCTCACTGGTCGTCTTTCCCCTGAACAGGGTTTCCAGTTTCCAAACCCGATGTCATCTCCCAGCTGGAATGAGGGGAAGAGCCGTGGGCCCCAGATCTCCCGGGCTCAGAGGAAAGAGAGATCCTGAGAGGCAGTTTCATGGGTGAGGGATCATTAAACCTACTCAGCTGTTGAAGGAAACAGCTGGGATTCCCAGCAAAGACCTTGTGAGGTCTCTGGATTCAGGGTGGTCCTCAGCAGGTGTCATATCCTCAGAGCAGATACTGTTCATGGTTTCCTACCCATCCTAACTCCTAGCATTCGTTCCCTCCCCAAAGTCCCTTCTCCCTGAGTGTTTGGGTAGGAACTGGATGTAGAATTTATCCCCTCCTCTCTCACTTTTGGGGAAATTCAGTCCCTGGTTTTTCTCTATCTCCAGCTATTCTCTTGTTTTATCCCCCCATTTTTCCCTTCTGGTTTCTGAGGTTTTTCTTTCTCTATCCCAGCAGGTGAGGGGATGGTCAGAGAGACCATGGAGCAGAAGCCTCATCAGGAAGAGGAGCAAGTGAAAGCACGTGGGGCATTGTTGCAAAGATGCAAAGGGAGTGTGTCCAGGAGTTGTGAGCAGGGAAAAGGTTCTCAGGGGCAGCACAGGCCAGAGAAGCGGCAGGGAAATGAGCCAGCACAAAAAGTTGGAATATCTGTTAATTATTGGGGAACTCACAAAGGCCTCAAGGAAGCCACGGCTCAGCAGAGAATCCTGATGGGAGAGAGAAATAACACGGGCTTTGAGTGTGGGAAAAAGTTCAGGAGGCGCTCACGTCATCAGAGAATCCATGCCAGAGTGAGACCTCATGAGTGCTGCGAGTGTGGGAAAATCTTCACCGAGCACTCATGCCTTTTAAGCCATCAGAGGAGCCACACGGGAGAAACCCTATAAATGCTGTGAGTGCGGGAAAACCTTCGCTCAAAGTTCAAACCTTATTTGCCATCAGAGGATCCATACAGGAGAGAAACCCTATAAATGCCGTGAGTGTGGGAAAACCTTCGCTCGGAGCTCAAACCTTAATAAACATCAGAGGAGCCACACGGGAGAGAAAACCCTATAAATGCTGTGAGTGTGGGAAATTCTTCTATCATGACTCTTCTCTTATTTATCACCAGAGAAGCTGCAAGGGAGATAAACACCATGAAAATCTCGTCTGGGTCTCAGAAAAGATTGCTTTTTTCCTTTTGCTAATTCCCAAGTAGTGAACTTTAAGGGAGCATTTGTGGCGTCTCTGCTCCTTCACGTGAGTTGTCTGCTTTTCCCTTTTGCAGCTCACCCTTCCTCGGATTGAAGCTCACAGTGTTTTTCATCAACTCCTTTGTTCTGCGTCATGGAAATGTGCGTCCCTCCAGGAATGTGTGTCAGCCCCAGGTGGGGGAGCTAGGAGAGACCTTTACTTAGTACATGGAGGTTAAAATCTACCTGGACCTTGACCCTAGTAGGGTCTTCCATGGAGTTAGCTAGATTGAGTTAGGGATCCTGATGTAAAAACACAACTATTTTTTTCAGTGAAGAAAATAGCCCATATAGTGGCCAGGGTAACGTAGCAAATCTCCTCACCACAACCTCCATCACTTTTTGTAGTCTGTTCTCAGTGGTACCCGATGACAGAACAAGGAGTAATGGTCTCAAGTTGCAGAGGGGGAGGTTTAGGTTGGATATTAGGAAAAACTTTTTCACTCAGAGAGTGGTGAAACACTGGAATGGGTTACCTAGGGAGGTGGTGGAATCTCCTTCCTTAGAGGTTTTTAAGGTCAGGCTTGACAAAGCCCTGGCTGGGATGATTTAGTTGGGAACTGGTCCTGCTTTGAGCAGGGGGTTGGACTAGATGACCTCCTGAGGACCCTTCCAACTCTGATATTCTATGATTCTATGAAATTTGGAGCATCACGTTTATACTTTTCCTCCCACTGCAAAGTGATTGTTAGTCACCAGGACAGATTGTCTCATTCTCAATTATTCCCACGTTGCCCTGGGTTCTGCCCCATTTTTCTCAATGTAAATATAACAGAGAAGGAGCAGGGATAGAGGGTGTGACGAAGTGGGGATTTTCCCTTGTTAGGCTCAACAGTAAGCCTCACATACAACATATGTGAGGTTTACTGTTTTGCATGAATACAGTGTGTGCCTCAGTTTCCCTCTGTGGTGGTAATAGGGGTGTGTGACTTTGGCTGAGACCTCTGGGGTGGGTGAGGCTGCTCCAGCTGCCTGCACCTATGCTGTGACAAGTGTGTGACGTTGCACTCCATATGCTTTATGGAAACATGCTTCTGAATATGACATAATGTTAAATACCCCTTGTATGGTGTCATTAGAAAGCTTGTAATCTACTGAGTGTGTTCATCCTACGTGTTTGCATGTATTATCTCTATATCTGGAGCTAGGAGAATAAGATCTAAACTTGTCTCACTGATGTAAATGTATTAAGTGGAGGCCTTTAAGGGTGCTCCAGAAAGAATCAGTCGTAAATGGCCTTAGTTACTTGAACGCCTTCCTGTGTAGGTGTGGGCCAGCCCATGGGGAATCGAGATGAGGGGTCTTACAGTGATATGTGACCATGCCACCTGGTACTGAAATCGATCTTGAACCTGGTGCTTTTCCATGTAGCAGGAGGGGTGGGGACCCAGAGAGATAAGATTCCCGCCTTGTGCCAACACTATAAAAGGGGGAGGAGCAGCACAAAGGGGGCCAGTCGTGAGCAATCCCCTGCTTACCAGCGAGATGTCTGCTGGAACTCACACTACCTGGGGAAAGGATCGGGCCCAGACTAAGAAGGAGTCTGATCTGTGAAAGAAGCTTATTGGAACATTCCTGAGGGTGAGCTATTACCTGTCATCAGTTTCTTAATGTATTAGGCTTAAAACTTGTGTGTTTTTGCTTTATTTTGCTGGGCGTCCTTACTTTGTTCTGTCTGTTTTTACTTGAAACCACTTAAACAAAAATGATGTTTGTTTATTAATGAACCCAAAGTAAGTGATTCATACCTGGGGGAGCAAACAGCTGTGCATCTCTCTCTATCGGTGTTACAGAGGATGGACAATTTATGAATTTACTCCATATAAGCTTTATACAGAGTGAAATGGATCTATTTGGGGGTTTGGATCCCATTGGGAACTGGGTGTCTGTGTGCTGGAGACAAGTAAGCTACTGAGCTGTTTTCACTTAAAGCCTGCAGCTTTGGAGGTGTGGTTCAGACCCCGGGTCTGTGTTGCAGCAGGCTAGCGTGCCTGGCTCCACAAGGCAGGGTTTTGGAAGACCCAAGCTGGCAGGGAAAATGGGCTCAGAGGTCATTTCAGTACGTCAGGTGACAGTCCCAAGGGGGTGTCTGTGACTGAACCCATCACACGGTGCCTTTGTAACCTGAGACCCAGGAATGGGATGCAACCGAGTGACTTTTTGCTCAGGAAGAGACACAAAGACAAGGAGGGGGAGCAATGGGGGTGTCTGAGTTTGGGTCACTGGAAGCTGGCAGTCTGCTTGGGGGGACTGAAAGAGTGAGAATCCAGGGCATCTGGCCCACAACTCTCCAAGATGGACTGGGCTGAAAGTCATTGATTTCTGTGCTAACGAGTTCCGTTCTACGCTGCCTTCCTGTCGAATAATAAAACTTCTGTTCTCCCGGCTGTCTGAGAGTCACTGCTGACTGCGGAGCTGGGGTGCAGGGCCCTCTGGCTTCCCCAGGATCCCGCCTGGGCAGACTCGCTGTGGGAAGCGCACGGTGAGGCAGGGAGGGGATGCTGAATGCTTTGAGATCAGACCCAGGAAAGTTGAAGCTGTGTAAGCTTCTTCCCCTGACTGTGTGCTCAGAGAGAGGAGGCTCCCCCAGAGTCCTGACTGGCTTTGTATGGAGTAGTTCCAGAGCATTGCCTGGTGACTCTATGACCGAGAGGGGGAAAAGTGTTGGTTTTTTTCAACTTCTGTGACACCTGAAACAGTGGTGTGTCAGAGGGATTCCCACCTTCTGAATTACTCCAGCAGTGTTTCCTCTTTTAGAGCCATGTGGAATTGATCTTCTCCACTTTCTACAGTTCCACCACTGAATGTGTCCTATGACTCAGGGTTTTCTGCCCTCTGTTTTTTGGATCACAATTTGTTTTCTTTGCTCCTAAAACAGTAATTTAGGACCTGAGATGAAAGTGTCACAGACCTGGATGGGGAATTTGAATGAATCTCAAATACAGTGAGATCATTTGGAGTTTACATTGCAGTTGGCCAAGTCTGTTGTAGGACTTTTCCTACTGAGATGAGATTGTTTGCAGATGGGGAGGCTGGCTGGTTGGTTTGTTTATTTGTTTTTTTCCCCATTATGACGATGCTAGCACTTTTGTAAATAATATGACTCAAAACTAATGAGTGAAGGAGGTTTGAACGGCTCAGAGGAGAATGCAATGGGAGAATCTCTTGTCCTGATTCTGAGTCATGTAGCGTATAGAACTAACCAGCTTGCTTGCATAGATAGATAGGTTTATAGATTTTTCATATATATTTTATCTAAGTTTAATATAAAATATAATTACAATAAACCAAATACTTGAGGTCTCTTGGGTTACAGCCAAGATTACTTTAAGGCTATATCCCGTATGTTTAAGCTAAGGAAAGTTAACTTTACTTTTCAGGGTAAATGCTCTTAATATAGATGTATTAACAGGTGAAAAGTTATAGGCGTGGATACTTATTTACTTCTATGTCTGTAACCTTCTACCTAGACCCATAGATAATGAAGAATGGCATAGGGGGGGTTTCAACCCTCCTATGCCCACAGACTTAACAGGGACACCACAAGGAAACTTATGTGCGTATGCTGTATACGTGTCATCAATACACACAAACCTATTACCCTATGGAGTAAGTGTAGTCTAACGTTTGTGGGTGAGGAATAAACTGTGGGCATAGGAGGGAGGATTTCTGGCACTTTTATAGGGCATAAGAGGTGACCCTCCTCGCTAGAGCACTTCACTTCACTGCACTCTGCTCTATCATTTTCACTTACTCTATCTTATTCACAGTCACTCACTCTATTCTATCTACGATAGTAGTAGCCATTATTAGTAGGCTGTCCTTGTTGTTCTTAAACTTTGTTTTAAGGGAACTAGACTAAGCTTGGTTTCCCTAAGCTTTTCTTCTTAGTTTTGTTTATTAGTCAATAAACCCTAACTTAAACTTAAAACCTAAGTTAGCTCTTAGCATTAGTTTTTCTAAGCTCTGCATCAAAAATTAAGAAACTTGAAGCTGGAAGGCTGGGCCTGTGTCTCTTACCCCCAGGTTATCAAGAAAGTGTGTAAAGTATCAGAGGGGTAGCTGTGTTAGTCTGGTTCTGTAAAAGCAGCAAAGAATCCTGTGGCACCTTATAGACTAACAGACGTTTTGCAGCATGAGCTTTCGTGGGTGAATACCCACTTCTTCGGATGCAAGTAGTAGAGATTTCCAGGGGCAGGTATATATGCAAGCAAGAAAGCAAGCTAGAGATAATGAGGTTTAGATCAATCAGGGAGGATGAGGCCCTGTTCTAGCAGTTGGTCCATGTGGCAGGTGCCCATGGAAGAACTCCACATGGGACTCCTCCTGAGGGTCGAAATGACAGTCTGGACCTATTACATTGAATGCTTCTGCCGACGTGCACAAGGCAGAAATTGTGGAAAAACAACATTGCTTGCCTCACAACCTAAGTCGTGCAGAACGCAATGCCATCCACAGCCTCAGAAACCATCCTGATATTATAATCAAAGAGGGTGATAAAGGAAGGTGCTGTTGTCATCATGAACAGGTTTGATTACCAAAAGGAGGCTGCCAGACAACTCTCCAATACCAAATTTTACAGGCTATTTCCCTCAGATCCCACTAGAGGAATACACTAAAAAAACTGCACCATCTACTTCAGGACAACTCCCTACACTAACACCGGAACAAATCAGAATAACCCTGGTCAGGGCTCTAAGGGTATGTTATCTACTACCCAAGATCCACAAAACCTCGAAATCCTGGACAGCCCCGTCATTTCGGGCATTCGAAGTCTCACTGAAGACTGTCTGGATATGTAGACTCTCTACTCAGACCCTATGTTACCAGCACTCCTAGCTATCTCTGACATCACTGATTTCCTGAGGAAACTACAATGCATTGGTGACCTTCCAGAAAACACCATCCTAGCCACCATGGATGTAGAGGCTCTCTACACAAAACATCCCACACACTGATGGAATACAAGCTGTCAGGAACAGTATCCCTGATGATGCCACACGCACAACTGGTTGCTGAGCTTTGTGCCTTTATCCTTACACACAACTATTTCAAATTTAATGACAATATATATCTCCAGATCAGTGGCAATCGCTATGGGCACCCGCATGCAGGGCTGCCCAGAGGGGGGGGGCAAGAGGGGCAAATTTGCCCCCGGCCCCGAGCCCCACAGGGGCCCCCACCAGAGTTTTTTGGGGCCCCTGGAGCGGGGTGCGGAAAACTCTTGCGGGGCCGGGTGCAGGAGCTTCTTCCGCTCCCGGTCTTTGCTGGCGGGGGGTCCTTGCGCTCCGGGGCGGAAGGACCCCCCACTGGCGAATTACTGCCGAAGATGGAGCGGGACCCGCCGCCGAAGTTCAGCTCAGTCTTTGGTGGCAATTTGGCGGCGGGGGGGCCCTTCGGTTCCGGGACCCGCCGCCGACTTACCACCCAAGACCGGGCTGCGCTTCGGCGGCGGGTTCCCGCTTCGGCGGTAATTTGGCGGCGGGGGGCCCCCGCCGCGGGTCTTCGGGGCACTTCGGCTGTGGGCCCGGCAACGGACGGGCCCCCCGCCGCCAAAGACCCCGGGCCCCTGGAATCCTCTGGGCGGCCCTGCCCGCATGGCCCCACAATATGCCAATATTTTTATGGCTGACCTGGAAAAATGCTTCCTCAGCTCCTGTCCATTCATGCCCCTTCTCTACCTATGCTACATTGATGACATCTTCATCATCTGGACCCATGGGGAAGAGACTCTGGAAAAATTCCACCACGATTTCAACAGCTTCCACCCCTCCATCGACCTCAGCACTGGACCAATCTACAACGGGAGATAAGTGCAAATAAGTGATGGTCACATTAACACCACCCTATACTGAAAACCTACCGACCGCTATGCCTACCTTCATGCCTCCAGCTTCCATCCCGGACACACCCACAAGATCCATTGTCTACAGCCAAGCACTGAGGGACAAACCATATCTGGGCTAACCCGCAGACAGAGACCAACACCTAGAAAATCTCCACCAAGCATTCTCAAGACTACCAGTACCCACACGAGGAAATAAGGAAACAGATCAGTAGAGCCAGACGTGTACCCAGAAGCCTCCTACTGCAAGACAAACCCAAGAAAGAAACCAACAGGACTCCATTGGCCATTCACATACAGTCCCCAGCTAAAATCCCTCCAACGCATCATCAGGATCTACAACCCATCCTGGACAATGGTCCCACACTTTCACAGGCATTGGGTGGCAGGCCAGTCCTCGCCCACAAGACAACCTGCCAACCTGAAGTATATTCTCACACAGCAACTGCACACCACACCATAGCAACTCTAGCTCAGGAACCAATCCATGCAACAAACCTCGATGCCAATTCTGCCCACGATATCTACACCAGCAACACCATCACAGGACCTAACCAGATCAGCCACACCATCACCGGTTCATTCACCTGCACGTCCACCAATGTAATATATGCCATCATATGCCAGCAATGCCCCTCTGTCCAGTTTGGCCGATGTACATAGTGTGGAAGCCAGTAAATTAATTAACAAGGAGTTTGAAGATATCTTAATGAATGTTAGTTAGCAAGAGTCAGGCCATACTGTAACCTTAATGACGTAAGACTTGTAGGAGCAAATAAATTGCGAGTCGACAGTACATTAACTGTGTACAAAGTTATTACGACCTTGCAATCACTAACCAAAATGCAGGCTTGCTTTTCCTAGGATTGAGACAAATAAGATAAGCCTTTTTGCTATGTATAAACAAAATGTAGTTGTTGCTTTTTACTGTCTGTATTATTGTTAGAAATTGTCTGTAAAAGGTATAAAGGCTTGCTGTGATTGTTTACCAGTTGAGAGACCTGTCCAGGACTGGGGTGACCCTGTGTCCTATGGCACTCTCTCCCTCCATGGTAATTACTGGATGAAATTAAAGAATTTGATTTTGCTGCACCCAAACAAAAAGCGAGAACTGAGTTTTTCTTCGACAATTTGGGGGCTTCGTCCGGGATGGCAACGCCCGCGGACCCACAGACAACTACTACGTATCATTCCCCTTCGAACGCCCATGGCGCCACATGAGAGGTATGAGACCTTTTGAAATCTCTATTGGGGTATCGGTGGAGGACTGTCCCTGATGACGTCTGTCTCTCTGTTGGGCTCACGCCATCTGAACTTATTGACTGTGCAGCAGGATCAGATGCAAAGTGGTATTGGGGAGAGGCCCCAATAAGGTTAGTTTATAGCAGTACTGGGAACTGCTGAGTTGGCCAAGGAAATGCATAAGGTAATGCATAAGGTAAATGCATAGGTAAATGCATTAGAATGCACCGGTGCTGAGGGGTTTTTACCGCCTCAAGAGGGGTTGTCATACCGCCTCATGGTATTGGTCCGGACCAGGTAAAGATGCATCATGGTTAAAAAAAAAAAAAAAAAAAAAAAAAGAGATAAAAAGGTAAAAAAAAAATGGTAAAAAAAAAAAAAGAAACAGCAAGAAAAAAAGGCCTTGGTGTGTGTGTGTGTACACCAGTGTGAGTGGCTGTTACCGGGCTAGCCCGGTAACTAGTGGATCTTTAGGAGATCCGACCCACGGTGGGCTGACTCAGCCTGGCATAGTCCGGCGAGGAAGCTGCCTGGGTCTAGGGGAGTGTGAACCCATCTTCCCTCCCCTTTCCCTTCCGTGTGGGCTACTGACAGTCTGATCATCTCCTTGGTTTTTGAGCCGCTAGCGCGGACAGGACACCCTCTCTGTGTGTGTAAGTGGAAAATGGGTAAGGGACAGTCTAAATATTCCACCTTACCCCCTAAGGGTGCCCCAGCATATTACATGTACGTACATTATGGTCCTAAAACCTTCAGGTATTTAAATGATTGGAATCTGTACACGTGTGAAAATTCATTTAAACAATGCCCATTAGAAGGTACTTTCAATCTAGATAAGATCATATATCTCAGTGGAGCTTTAATCACAGAGAAAAACCTCTGACACAGTGTGAGCAATTTGTCTAGGAACGGGTTAATTTGAAATTCGGCTTAGCCCAGAGATAAAGGAGAAGTTGTTTTGTGTTCAAGGTCATGAATTAGTGCGGACTATGCTAAGTGCAAAGAAAACTGCTTTGCACTTGTGGAAAATAGAGACAGGCAAACCGAAGGCAGTACAGATTGCAGAATTGGAATTATATTTGCAAAGCTTAACTTCCCGAGTGAGACATGTGTGAGTATTAAAAGTGGTTTAAGGCTTGGGGCATTCATGTTTTTTCTGTGTGAGGTGGGAGCATTCCCAATACTCTCCATTGTTGTTTTATTATTTTTAATGAAGCTTTAAAACTTGATATAGAATAAGGGAACACTATTTGGTTTTGGTGCATTATTTAGCTTTGGCTCTGTTTGTTTGACCGGTTACTGATGTTTTTCTGCTCTGTTCATTTGGCCGTTGGGTGTGTGAGCGGAACTGAACTTCTCGTTCGTAATTCCTCAGGGTGGAAGCCATTGTGTGCGATGAAGCTCTGAGGTTGTCCTGAGATTTTTACAGTCCCGCCCCACCCCCGTAGCGGACAATATAATAGAAGTAGAAAAATTTGGCTTAGACTGTAATTTTTTTGCTTTTTGTGTAATTTTCTTTTCTGTTTTAAGTGTCAGCAGGCAAATGGGTGGGTCTCTGGGTAGACCCCCAAAGGGGTTTGGATTATGTGTTAAGTGAATGGCCATGTATTTTTGCCCAGGTGGCAAGCCTTACTAGGGAGGACTCAGGTAGTCTTGTGAGTAGAAATGTTTTTGGGACAAGACCAGAAGGGTGGGGGCTAGTTGAGTAGCCCACCCTCCTAGCTAAGAACTGGTTGTGGAACAAGCTCGTGTCCATGGACGGGACGATTCAGTGAGGGAAAAAGGATTCGGGCCCAGGCGGACAGGCAACAGACAAAGAGATTTGGAAAACAGGTTGGAAACTTTTGAGGGTTGTAGTGGAAAGAAGGAGTAAGTGAATATAAGCATGAGGATTTCAAATACTCAAGAGGATATTTGGAATGGTGATTTGAGTTGATAAAAGTGGCTGTTGGAAGGGAAAAGCAAGTGATTTTTAAGAGAAACAGTTTTTTTGGTGTCTATGAAATGTTTGTAAATAAATTCAGGCAAAGAACTTATTAGATTGCAATCATTTGGCTATGAACAATTTTGTTTAAATCAGTTGAAGAATGTATACAGTGCTATGTAATGAGAATTTTATTAGGACTCTACAGGCACTATAAGTGGTGATGTTTTCTTTCAGTGTTTAAAAGGCAGGAAGTTAGAAGAAATAAAAAGCAAGCCAGAAATAATCTGTGTTACTGCAAATTAACTAACTGATAAGGTAAAGGCCTCTGAAACCAAGGCTGTCTAAGAAACACATACGAGAAAATATGGGGTAATTCCTCTGTTTTGGCCTAGAATCAACAAGAGTATTTTGTATATTTTAAGTATTTAATTGCCCAGAACGGGGTGGACCTCTGTTTTTGTCTTTCAGATAATCAAAGAAAAACTAATGCCAGCAGCACAGCATTCAACGTACCTTGATTTATCTGGCCACAGTAAAAAATTATGTTGTGTGTTCTATGTTCTGTCTTGTTGTGTTTTTTTTTGTGTGGCCAGAATTGTTTGTGTTTAATATTTTCATGAGATGGTCTGATTTGATATCAAGCGGAAATGTTGGATTGAGATGCAGATACTTGTTTTGTTCAATTTAGAATACAAAGTGTTTGGTTACATCAGAAAATGTGATATACTAAAGTCTAATACATTTTCTTAAGTAAGAGAAAGAAACTACATTGGCCAAATCTTTTAATTGAGAATTGTTGTTAAAATTTGCATACTGACAGTCTTTGGAAGCAAGGACATGAAAAGTTAACCCACTCCCCATATTGTACAAAGGGATCCTTCTGGCTACCTCAGACTTTTAGCCAGAGGGCTGGGGATGGTGGATAGCTATTGGACTAGAAGTTATATTAAGTGAACTTCTCAAAGTGGGTGTGCTTGTCCTGGCTTGTTCTTCCAAAGTTCTGTAATAAGGTTATTTTAGTGAAAGGGTATATGTGGCATACATTGAATGATAATACTTCTGTACTGTATAACGGTACTGTTTATGTGTTCATGGTATGAAAAAGGTGTATAATTGAAGAGTAAAAGTTTTCTTTGTAGGTTAAATGAAAAAAAAAAAAAAAGCCAAGAAGAGAATGGCTAACCTGCGCTGGCCCCAGTCAAGGACACCGCTTGGCTGCCTACCAAGAGAAGGAGGGGGAACGCTGGGACAGTGGAACGCCGGAACGGGACTTACAAAAAATGAACTGGCCAAGATTTGTGCTGAGACACACTTAAAGTGGCCAGATGCCCTTCCTTTGGCACTGATGTGTATGAGAGCCATTCCCAATCGAACGACTGGACTCAGCCCTCATGAAATTTGACAGGACACCCAATGCTGACTACCAACTGCACCCCCACTAACCCCAGCTCAGATGGACATTCATTTGCTGGATAACATAATGCTTAAATATTGTCAGGCACTAATGAAATGTGTTAAGTCTTTTTATACACAGGTGATGGAAGCACTACCAAAGGATCCTGTGCAACCTTGCCACTCGTTGGAACCAGGAGCCTGGTGTCTACATAAAGATCCATCAGCGAATGACTGCCTTGGCTCCATGCTGGAAAGGCCCTTTCCAAGTCTCTAAGGAAAAGGATAAATGGACACAAATCAGACATTAGGAATGGCAATATACAAAAACCTGTAGGAGAACACTTCAACTCTCCCTGGCCACACAATAGCAGATCTTAAGGTGGCCATCCTGCAGCAAAAAAACTTTAGAACAAGACTTCAAAGAGAAACTGCTGAGCTCCAGTTCATCTGCAAATTTGTTTAATCCTGAGCTGATGGTGTCAAAGACTGCGAATGGCTTGCCAATTACAGAACCAGTTTCTCCTCCCTTGGTTTTCACACCTCAACTGCTAGAACAGGGCCTCATCCTCCCTGATTGAACTAACCTGGTTATCTCTAGCTTACTTCTTGCTTGCATATATACCTGCCCCTGGAAATTTCCACTACTTGCATCCGAAGAAGTGGGTATTCAGCCAGGAAAGCTCATGCTGCAAAATGTCTGTTAGTCTATAAGGTGCCACAGGATTATTTGGTTAACATACTTACACCCTTTCTTTAAAAGCAGCAAAGATTTGCTGCATACAATACTATATTATCATATGTATCTTTTGAATAGCAGTAATGCAATTGTACCTTAGTAAGTCAATGGTAAAATACCCAGAGTTACAATTTCATTGATTTTAATAAAAAGTCTTTAAGGATATATCTGTCTCATTGTGAGCTTCCTGTCATACCCCCGAGGGTCCTTTGTAAATTCTGTGAAGCCTAATTTGAAAGAAGTGAGTCCTGAATAGTGTCCCCTATGGAAAGGAGAGGTGTGTCACAACTACTGTCCCCATCGGGACCAAAAGGTATGTTCTGAATATTGTTCCCTTGGGAGAGGTGTGTCTCAAATAGTGTCCCCTCCAGACAATGAGTCACCCCTTATAATAGTAGTCCTCCTGAGAACAAGAGGTGTGTCCTGAATACCGTCCTTTCTGGCAACAAGAGATGTGTTATGAGTACAGTGTCCTCCGGAGACATGGAGTGTGGCATGAATACTTTGGCAACAAGAGGTGTCCCCTGAATAATGTCTCCTTCAGAAACGACAGGTGTAACACAAATACTGTCTCCTCCATGTTGCCCCCTCTCCCTGAAACATGTGTTTTATCAGTATTACTCCTCCTGGGAACAAGGGGTGAGTTCTGAATAGTGTCCCCTCTGGAAACAAGAGGTGTGTCTTGAATAACGTTCCCTCCAGAAAGCAGGGACGTGTGATCAATAGTACTCCTTGTGAGAAGAAGCGGTGTGGCCTGCGTACTGTCCCTGCTGGGCACGTGAGATGTGTTGTGAGTACTCTGCCCTCCAGAAACAAGGGGTGAGTCACAAATACTGGCCCCTCTGGAAACAAGTGGTGTCCCCTGAATAGTGCTCCCTGCAGAAACAAGAGGTGCGTCATAGATCGTACTCCTCCTGGGAACAAGGGGTGTGTGCTGAATAGTGTCCTTTGTAGGAATATGAGATGTGTTATGACTCCCCTGCCCTCAGGATGTAAGGGCTTGTGTCATGAATAGAAAGGAGAAGTGATCGCTGAATACTGTCCCCTCCAGAAACAAAGGGTGTGTCCTGAATTGTAGTCCTACCAGAAACAAGGGGTGTAATCCTGAATACTGTCTCCCCAGAAACAAGAGGTGTTTCCTAAATACTGTCTCCCCAGAAACAAGAGGTGTATCCTGAATAATATTCCCCCTCCAGAAACAAAGGATGTGACCTGAATTGTAGTCCCCCAGAAACAGAATGTGTCGTGAATTGGAGTCCGCCCAGAAACAAAGGGTGTGTCCTGAATTGTAGTCCCACCAGAAACAAGGGGTGTATCCTGAATACGGTCTCCCCAGAAACAAAGGGTGTGTCGTGAAATGCAGTCTCCCCAGAAACAAAGGGTGAGTCGCAAATTGGAGTCTCCCCAGAAACAAAGGGTGTATCGTGAATTGCAGTCCCCCAGAAACAAGAGGTGTATCCTAAATGCAGTCCCCCCAGAAACAAAGGGTGTATCCTGAATAATGTCCCCTCCAGAAACAAAGGGTGTGTTGTGAATTGGAGTCCCCCCAGAAACAAAGGGTGTGTCCTGAATTGTAGTCCTTCCAGAAACAAGGGGTGTACCTGAATACGGTCTCCCCAGAAACAAAGGGTGTATCCTAAATACTGTCTCCCCAGAAACAAAGGGTGTGTCGTGAAATGCAGTCTCCCCAGAAACAAAGGGTGAGACGCAAATTGGAGTCCCCCCCAGAAACAAAGGTGTGTCCTGAATTCTAGTTCCCCAGACCAGAATGTGTCGTGAATTGGAGTCGCACCAGAAACAAGGGGTGTATCCTGAATAATGTCTCCCCAGAAACAAGAGGTGTATCCTGAATAATGTCCCCTCCAGAAACAAAGGATGTGACCTGAATTGTAGTCCCCCCCAGAAACAAAGGGTGTATCCTGAATACTGTGTCCCCCCAGAAACAAGAGGTGTTTCCTAAATACTGTCTCCCCAGAAACAAGAGGTGTATCCTGAATAATGTCCCCTCCAGAAACAAAGGGTGTGTCCTGAATTGTAGTCCCACCAGAAACAAGAAGTGTATCCTAAATACAGTCTCCCCAGAAACAAAGGGTGTGTTGTGAAATGCAGTCTCCCCAGAAACAAAGGGTGAGTCGCAAATTGGAGTCCCTCCAGAAACAAAGGGTGTATTGTGAATTGCAGTCCCCCCAGAAACAAGAGGTGTTTCTCTAAATAATGTCTCCCCAGAAACAAGAGGTGTATCCTGAATAATGTCCCCTCCAGAAACAAAGGATGTGACCTGAATTGTAGTCCCCCAGAAACAGAATGTGTTGTGAATTGGAGTCCCCCCAGAAACAAGGGGTGTATCCTGAATAATGACCCCCCCAGAAACAAACGGTGTATCGTGAATTGCAGTCCCCCCAGAAACAAGAGGTGTATCCTGAATAATGTCCCTTCCAGAAACAAAGGGTGTGTTGTGAATTGTAGTCTCCCCAGAAACAAGAGGTGTATCCTGAATAATGTCCCCTCCAGAAAGAAAGGATGTGACCTGAATTGTAGTCCCCCAGAAACAAAATGTGTTGTGAATTGGAGTCCCCCCAGAAACAAGAGGTGTAGCCTGAATACTGTCTCTCCCAGAAACAAGAGGTGTATCCTGAATAATGTCCCCTCCAGAAACAAAGGGTGTGTTCTGAATTGTAGTCCTACCAGAAACAAGGGGTGCATCCTGAATACTGTCTCCCCAGAAACAAGAGGTGTATCCTGAATAATGTCCCCTCCAGAAACAAAGGGTGTGTCGTGAAATGCAGTCTCCCCAGAAACAAAGTGTGTCCTGAGTTATAGTACCCCAGAAACAAGAGGTGTATCCTGAATACTGTCTCTCCCAGAAACAAGAGGTGTATCCTGAATAATGTCCCCTCCAGAAACAAAGGGTGTGTTCTGAATTGTAGTCTCCCCAGAAACAAGAGGTGTATCCTGAATACTGTCTCCCCAGAAACAAAGGATATGACCTGAATTGTAGTCCCCCAGAAACAAAATGTATCATGAATTGGCATCTCCCTAGAAACAAGGGGTGTATCCTGAATACTGCCACCCCCAGAAACAAGAGAGGTGTGTCATCAATAGTATGCCTCATGGGAACACGAGGTGTGTCCTGAATCCTGTCCTGTTGAGAAAACAGGGATGTTTCTTGCCCTTATGGCTTGTAAAAAGTGATATTAGAAGCAATGGGGCATGGCTCCCTGGTGTCCTCTGTATCAGTGCCCCTGTGCTTGGCGCAGCTCCATGCAAAGCTGGTCATGGGAACCTCTTGTCTGCTGTGCAGAGGGCAGGGGCTGATGTTTTGGGGTGTGTGGGGGGTGTTACAGGCATCTGTGATGTTGGCTCTGGGTTATGAGTAGCAGATGCTGAGTGCTGCTGATGGACTCAACAACCCTTCTGAATAGTGAGGTCTCTGCTTAAAGTGAGAGTGTGCTGTCTCTCTCATTCCCCGAACACACACAGCCTCTCTCTTTCACATACATGGTTGGACTGTTATAGTACTTCTGTTGAAAGAATAAAATAGTATAGACTATATGTGTACAGTGTATTTGAAGGATTACAGTACTCTTCGTTTATTTTGTTTCTGTGGTCTGTGCATTTCATAATTTTACTACTCTAAGAATTAGTATAAGGTAGAAGTGAGTTCTAAAATGCCTCACCTGGCCATGGCTGGCATAATTGTAATTCATGATTTAAAACAACAATGATAGAGCACAATATGATAAAAGTCTGGCAATCAAATAATAGTATCCTGCTAGAACATAAATTTTGCTTCAACGCACAACTTTAGACACTGCAAATGAAGGTTGCTTATTTTCAAATTGTATTTTTAGTGATATCTGCAAAAGACCTTAACACTTGTATTAAAATAAATGTAGTTCCATGTATGATACTATTAGCCATGATGGAATCAAATGTTAGTGAGTCATGTACGTGATTTTGATAGGTAAACATAAATGCAAAAATATTTAGAGGCATTAATTTCCTTTCTTAATAAAAGAGAAAACAACACATTAATAATGTTTTTTTTAGTGAATGGTTTTTCACTGTGCTAAAGAGTATTTATTTAATTTTGACTAGATAATGGCAGTAAATGCAGAATGTGTGTTAAGTGGAATATTAAGCAGAGTTTGTTTATTTTTTCAATTTGTATATATCTGTATTAAAGCTAGTGTACAAAATATGAAAATTGTGTTTCTGATATCATTGTTAAAGCTCCAGAACTGACAACCTGATGCTTGGAAGTGGGACTGTCTTATCTCCTGATTGGTGTAAACTTACATAGATACAATACTCCTGCCAGCTAAATCCTTATTCTTTAATTGAAACAGATACAAAGTCCAGTTAAAAGCCACATTATTTATTTAAATTATTATGTGGAAAGAAACCTGGAGTTTTTAGGTGCTCAACTAGCCCCTGGAATCATCATTAAAATTGCCTCACTGCCTCAATATGAAATGTTGCCTCTGGTGAGCCATGAGCGGCCAGAGGGCTGTGGGCTATGGCAAGTTCCAGCCCCCTGTTTGACAGCATGAAGTCGGCCTTGAGCTGTATGACGAGTGCCAGGCAGCACAAGCTGCAGCAGCAGTGGAGGTGCAAGGGTGGCAATATGCTAGGCGACCCTTATGTCTGCGATGCTGCTGAGGGTGGTGACATTGCCTTAAGACAGAGATGGACAAACTATGGCCCGCTGGCCACATCTTGTCCGTGGATCCCTCCTGTCCAGCCCCTGAGCTCCTGGCTTGGGAAACTAGCCTCTGGCTGTCCCCTGCTGTCCCTACTGCTGTGCAGCCTCAGCTTGCCCTGCTGGTGGTGCAATGCTGTGGGTGGCAAGCAGGGCCAGCTTTAGGAAGTGTGGGGCTCAATTTGAATACCCAGCGGTGGTCTGGGTGTTTGGTGGCACTTTGGCGGCGGGCCGTTCACTTGCTCCCGGTCTTCCGTGGCACTGAAGGACCCATCACTGAAATGCTGCCGAAGACTGATAGTGAGTGAAGGAGCTGCCACTGAAATGCTGCCGAAGATCTGGCCCACTGTAGGATGAGTAAAAAAATTCAAAAGGTATGTAACTTAGGTGCTCTTCTTTAGGGCATGGGGCTCTCTTAGGTGTGGGGTCTGATTTGGGGGAATTGAGATACCTCTTTCAGCAACCCCCCAAGTACACCTACCGTGGAGTCACATACTCTCTGCAGGTAGCATTTTCTTTTTAGGAATCTGAAATATGGTAATTATAGTGTTACCTGGTGATAGAGTTTGAATCTTCTATAGATTTGCATTGTAAGAAGAAAGGTTGATCACTACATCAAGAGGAACAGTGCTTCCTGCTGTCAAGCTAGAAATGAACTAAAGAGTTTCTGTGGCACCTGAGTCTGTATTTATAGCTGCCTTTGGCTTCTAAGGCATGCTGGGAAATGGAGGGGGTGGAGCTTAGGCAGTATATAAGCTGGTGTATTGTCACCTGAAGTCATTCAGCTTTGTGGTGGTCCAAAGAGATGTGCCTAGGTGCTTCTATGGGTGTTTTTAGTCATGGTGAGTATTGATACAGGGTAATGATGACATGTTAATGTACAGTTTTCCTTGTCCTATTGCTGTGTAATGTGTTTTTATTTCATTTCAGTTTGTTCATAGTGTGTTTGATTTATGATTTTTATTTTCATTAGGAGGGAATACATTGGGGGTTGTTTCTGATAGAGCATCTGTTAAACACCCGTATCCAGTACCAGTGGCACATCTGTGGTGTTGGACTGTTGTAGAAGAATTGCAGTATTCTGTTTGGGTTAGGTGGGGACCGGTCTGAGGAAACTGTAATATTTAGTAAGAGTTTTGTGTCTTAACCTTGTGTATTTTGTCATAAGCCTTCTTCATATTTGCAGCTGTATCCAGATCTGGTACCAAGGTGCCTTGTGACATGAAAGGTTGTGAATATTTTTATTTTTGACTGTCATGCTGGTGGTGTATGTTTGTGAGTGATTTCAACATATGGGAGTGAAGGCCTGTCTACCGAGGCAAAGGGGACGTTGAGAGGGGGAGCTCCTGTCCAATTTCCAAACATCAGTATATGCGAAAGGGTTTGATGGTCAGAAGCGTTTGTGATGTTGAGGCTCTTTCATTAGTTATGGGAGTTATCTAAAGTTTGTCCATTCTTAATGGGCCTGTGAGTGGTGGGTGGGTGTTTGTTGTATGGAGATTGA
Source organism: Mauremys mutica (assembly GCF_020497125.1). Classification (NCBI taxonomy): domain Eukaryota; kingdom Metazoa; phylum Chordata; order Testudines; family Geoemydidae; genus Mauremys; species Mauremys mutica. The sequence continues at coordinate 82,361 of NW_025422823.1, forward strand.
TTGATTGCTGGCAGCTTGATCTGTCTGTAACTAGAGATGCTCCATTCTCAATTCCTCTCTCTTACACAGCAGTGGGTTTTGCATGACAGGTCACCAATTCATCATTGTGTTCTCCTCTACATGGGTGTGGTTTTCCGAGGAGGATGTGAGCATCCTAGTTAGCGACAGGCCCCTGTGGTGTAGGGAAAGGGGGAGGGGCACGAGTGTGTAGAGGTGTAGCTATTTTCTGTGTGGATGAGTGTTTGGGGTGGGGTGCTCTGAGGGGTGGGGTGCAATTAGTAGTAGGTGTTCCTTCTCAAGGAAGCAGTATGTAGGTGCGGTCATTTTTCATATTGTGCAGTTAGGAGCTTTGTGAGTCGAGTTTATAACTGAGATTTGCTGTCAAACTTTGTTTTTATTTGCAGATGTGTCAAGACTACTTGGTACAAGGATCTGATTCCATGGAGGGTTGTTCTTGACAGTCATGACATCGCTGTATGGCTATTGATGTATGGCAGCGAAGGCCCTTGGAGAAAGACCTTCTTGAGAGCAGGAGTGGCCGTCAAAGTTAAGTATCTCCTGAATGGTTTTGATAGTCAGAAGTATTTGAGCCGTTGAGGAGCCTTGTTTAGGGATGGGAGTCCTGTACACCCTGCCCATTCTTAATGGGTGCATTAGGGAGTTTACTGTATGGAGGGAGTGTGCACTTTCCTTGGAGGAAGGTCCGATTGCTGCGAGAGTGACCTGTCAGTAACTAGCGATGCTCCGTTCTCAGTTCTTTTTTCTTACACGGCACTGGGTTTGCATGATAGGTCACCACTTCATCTTTTCTCCATCTTCTACATGGTTGTGGTTTTCTGAGGAGGATGTGAGCATCCTAGTTAGTGACAGGCCCCTGTGGTGTAGGGAAAGGGGGAGGGGCATGAGTGTGTAGAGGTGTAGCTATTTTCTGTGTGGATGAGTGTTTGGGGTGGGGTGCAATTAGTAGTAGGTGTTCCTTCTCAAGGAAGCAGTATGTAGGTGCGGTCATTTTTCATATTGTGCAGTTAGGAGCTTTGTGAGTCGAGTTTATAACTGAGGTTTGCTGTCAAACTTTGTTTTTATTTGCAGATGTGTCAAGACTACTTGGTACAGGATCTGATTCCATGGAGGGTTGTGACTATGTCTCCTTGACAGTCATGACATTGCTGTATGGCTATTGATGTATGGCAGTGAAGGCCCTTGGAGAAAGACCTTCTGGAGAGCAGGAGTGGCCGTCAAAGTTAAGTATCTCCTGAATGGTTTGATAGTCAGAAGTATTTGAGCCGTTGAGGAGCCTTGTTTAGGGATGGGAGTCCTGTACACCCTGCCCATTCTTAATGGGTGCATTAGGGAGTTTACTGTATGGAGGGAGTGTACACTTTCCTTGGAGGAAGGTCGATTGCTGCGAGAGTGACCTGTCAGTAACTAGCGATGCTCCGTTCTCAGTTATTTTTTCTTACATGGCATTGGGTTTGCATGATAGGTCCCCACTTCATCTTTTCTCCATCTTCTACATGGTTGTGGTTTTCCGAGGAGGATGTGAGCATCCTAGTTAGTGATGGTCCCCTGTCATGGTGGGACGTGGGGAGGGCCAGCAATATGTGGATGAGAGTGTCTAGGGTGGGTGGGTGCTTCTCTGAGTGGAGTGTAATGTGTAGTAGATATTCCTTCTCTTCAGGAAGCAGTATGGAGGTGAGGTCATCTTTCATACCGTGTAGTTGTGTGCTTTGTGAGTTGGTTTTTCAGTTAAGCTTTGTTTGTATTTGCAGATGCCTCCAGATCTGGTATCATGTTGTGTCATTCTGTGGAGGATTGTGACTACATCTGTTTGACTGTCACTGCACTGGTGTACAGATGTTGACGTATGGGAGGGAAGGCCTCTGTAGAAAGGAAAAGAAGATATTGAGATTGGGAGTGGCTGTCAAAGTTAAGTATTTGCTGACGGCTTTTATGGTCAGAAGTATCTGAGATGTTGAGGCTTCTCGTTTATGGATGGGAGTCCTCTAAACTGTGTCTGTTTTTATTGGGCTTGTATGGGGTGGGTGGTAGCTTGTTGTATGGAGGGAGGGAGTTTGTGTTTTCCATGGATGAAGGTTGATTGCTGGGAGAGTGACCCCATCTGTAACTAGAGATGCTCTGTTCTCAGTTCTTTTTTCTTACGTGGTACTGGGTTTGCATGGCAGTTCACCACTTCATCCTTTATACGTCTTCTACATGGTTGTGGTTTTCTGAGGAGGATGTGAGCATCCCTAGTTAGCGAAGGGCTGCTGTTGTGGTGGGATGTGGGGAGGGCCAGTAATATGTGGATGAGTGTCTGGGGTGGGTGGTGTGCTTGTCTGTGTGTGTGGGGTGTAATTTGTATGGTAGATATTCCTTTTCTTCAGGAAGCAGTATGTAGTTGAGGTCCTCTTTTGAATTGTGTAGCTGTGCATGTTGTGAATAGGTTTGCAGTTGAGCTTTGTTTGTATTTGCAGATGCATGCAGATCTGGTATCGTGTCGTGTCATTCTGTGGAGGGTTGTGACTACATCTGTTTTGACTGTCACTGCATTGCTGTATAGATGTCGATGTATGGGAGCGAAGGCCCATGTACAAAGGAAAAGGCGATCGGGAGTGGCTGTCAAAGTTAAGTATCTGCTGGAGGATTTGATGGTCAAAAAGTATGTGTGCTGTTGAGGCTGTAGGGATGGGAGTCCTCCGAAGCCTGCCTGTTTGTAATGGGTTCATGAGGCAGCTCATTGAATGGGAGTGGGAGTTTTCTTTGGAGGAAGTTGACTGATGGAAGAGTGACCTGTCTGTAACTAGAGATGCTCCATTCTCCCTTCTTCTCTCATAAATGGCACTGGGTTTGCATCACTGATCACCACTATCCTGTTTGTCTGTCCTCTATTGGGTGTTGGTTATTCTGAGGAGGATGTGAGCATCCTAGTTACCGATGGGCCCCTGTCAGTGTTGGGAAAGGGCCATGAGTACTGTGTAAATGTGAGTATATTTTCATGTTGATTTTAAATGTATAGAAGTAGTTGGTTGCTGCTTCATTGTAGGTAGGAATGTGCTGGGGCTATTTCAGGGTGTCAAATAGGTTAGTTTAGCAAAGGGAGTGTGGTATTGTGGTGGTGTGAGCATTAGCAATAATCTGGTGTTTATTGTTTGTGTGCCACAGGGTATTTGAGTCCAGAACTGAGGGAATGGGCTGTAGCAAGTGTGCCCCGTTTGGTTTACATGGGTTCTTGTAAATATGGTGCCAGTGGGCACAGAGGAGCTGTTTGCATCCATGAGGTAAGTGTTAAGTTAGAGCGTTTAGTGCAGTCCTGTTGATGGGAGTGTGTTTTTTCTGTGTTAGATAAGGTGGGTTTATGATGAATGGGTTCATCACCAGTTTTGTGTGTGAGACAACAGATGGAGAAGACAATATTTGGGTTAAGTTGTTGCTTGTTCTGTAGAAGAAGGTTGGACTTAGGTGGGTGGTTAGTGAGAGTGTTGTCGTGTTTGCCCTAAAATGTTGAGTAGTTTTCCTTGAATATATTGTGTGATGTGTTGATATTCCTCAGGGAAGGGGTATTGGTGGGGAGGCAAGTGTGGAAAATATGTAATGGGACTGAGAGGAGTTGCAGTTCAAGGGAAGGGTGAGGGAATTTCATGACTGGTGATTCCTGTGTTCCTGTAGATGGTTTGTTGAAGAAATAGGGTGGGATTTGTTGCATCATCTGTGGGTTTGACTGTGAGTCCTTGTTGGATTATCATTTTGTGTTTGCAGATCCTTAAGAGGCTTCAAGAGGTGCAGTTTGTGAAAGAAGGATAGATGTGAAGCCCCATCTGGTGGAAAAAGAGTGAGTATCTGGTTATATTTTTCTGTGTTTTGTATCGTGTGCTGTTCTTTTAAAGTCATGCTCGCTTTGTGATGCATGTATGTGGATGTACATGTTGGGGGTACTAGTATCGGTAATCAGTAAAAGAAGGTGTCACGGTGTCTGCAGTTGGTGTTGCATTTGCTTGTGGGGGAATGGAAAAGAGTGATGCAGAAATAGGTGCCGGGTGTGTAATTGCAGATGGTTTGAGATGGTCTTCACGGTGTCAGTCAGTGTGTACTGTGAGCATCATGACATATTTATATCATTGTAGGTTATGTGTGAAGATGGGTGTCCAGTTGGGCAAAGAACAAGTGAAGTAGAAGTATGCCTGTGGGGGACATGAAGTACTTCTTCCCAAAATGGAAGTGGATTTGATGTCAAGTTTGCAAGTTAAGTATGTGTCACTTGTTGGGCTGTGTGATGTTGGAGATGGGAAATGTCTGTCACTGGGTGCATGTCAATGGGCATCACATGTACTTTTGTTTCAGAAACTGAGATGTTTAGCATGTTATCTAAGGTCATTGAATTTGTGAATTCTTTTCTCATTCTCATAGGAATCTATTTCCATCTCTGTGGTCGGAAAGTATCAGCGTCATTGGAGAAGACTTCAGTGTGCGTCGTTTGGAGCAATTGGGCTTTGATAATGTATTATTTGGGTCAAGATGTGAAGCCTTGTCTGTTTGATGGCTAGAATGTAGTAGAGCAGTGGGGCTGATGTCACTGTGTTCTGGTAGATACCTGAGCAATTATATCATGAAATGGCATCCGTGTCATTTCTGTTATTTGAATTGGAGAGGGTGGGTTCATTTGATTGGTCAGTTATGTGGTGATGTTCCTGTAAGAACTTGCACAAAATGTAATTGTTTTCTGAAAGGAGTGGTTTGTTTGCCACTTGGAATGTTCTAAAGCCATCAAAGTTGCAAGAGGACACAGTTGAGGGTTGTATCATCTATTGGGGCATCCCGAAGTGTTTGTGAATTGTGTTCATAATGAGTGTATGCTGTATTTGTTAAGTTGTAATGTATAAAGTTTTCGTTGTGATTGGGATGACTCCCTTTGATCATCCGCACGTGTGTAGGCGTGCTAAATCAATGCACAAGGTGATTTTATTTGAAACCATGGTACAAATGCAGTCAAACAGCCGGAAGGCTGACGTTATACACAAATTTGTCAGCCTTTTGGCTGTTTTCGCTGCACTGTAACCCATGGTTGGGGACTGTCCCCGGACAGTCTTTTTGACTTAACATTTTGTACATGGAGGTGCTGTAGAGGGAGCATGCCTGGCCAGCTGCTAAGGGGAGGTATAGTCCCAGGTCCCATTTCCTGCCCTCTCACAATAGATGCATGGTTTATGGACATGTGATGGGGATGTGTAGAAGGATATGGAAGTGAAATGCCCAGGTTGCTTATGTTACATGTTTGTGTTACATAAATAACGTATTTATTACTGAATGTGTGTGCAGTCCTGTACAGTGTCCAATATTTGCAAGCTCTTACTGTAATGGATGCTTGTTGAATAAATAAAGCATTGTGTAGTCAAGCAGAGAATCTGTCTCCCTGTGTTTCCTTGGTTTCAAATAGCAGTGAAGAGAAGTTTGGAGTAGTGAGTGTACAATTGGAGGTAGCCTGTCAGTGCATTGGAGGTGTGCTGAAATGGAAGGTAATGTACTTGTCTAGGGTTTGTTTGGGTCTAGGGTTAGGGTTGTTTTGGGTCTAGGGTTAGGGTTGTTTGGGTCTAGGGTTAGGGTTGTTTGGGTCTAGGGTTAGGGTTGTTTGGGTCTAGGTTTGGGTTGTTTGGGTCTAGGGTTAGGTTGTTTGTTTGGTCTAGGGTTAGGGTTGTTTGGGTCTAGGGTTAGGGTTGTTTGTTTGGGTCTAGGGTTAGGGTTGTTTGTTTGGGTCTAGGGTTAGGGTTGTTTGGGTCTAGGGTTAGGGTTGTTTGTTTGGGACAAGGGGTAGGGTTGTTTGTTTGGGTCTAGGGTTAGGGTTGTTTGTTTGGGTCTAGGGTTAGGGTTGTTTGTTTGGGTCTAGGGTTAGGGTTGTTTGTTTGGGTCTAGGGTTAGGGTTGTTTGTTTGGGTCTAGGGTTAGGGTTGTTTGGGTCTAGGGTTAGGGTTGTTTGTTTGGGTTTGTTTGGGTCGTGTGTTAGGGTTGTTTGGGTCTAGGGTTAGGGTTGTTTGGGTCTAGGGTTAGGGTTGTTTGGGTCTAGGGTTAGGGTTGTTTGTTTGGGTCTAGGGTTAGGGTTGTT